>NC_142869.1:45610166-45762833 GCF_051225735.1 Oryctolagus cuniculus | reverse complement strand
AGTATATTTTTCAAGGATAAAATATGTATTTGGGTAGACATTCGGTAATTTTAAACTTGGTGAAAACAGCTACTATATAAAAATGACATAGTGACAAGAATTTTAGAGATGTATGCTGATTGCCAGTTCCTCAAAGATGTCTATAATTTTTGTATCATAATATTAATTGTATGAGTTTTTTTAATATTAGTAGATATGACCTCAAGCACCCATAATTATTCCCTTAAGTAGTGAGCTACTTATATTATTTCTAAGTTATATAGTCACTTATCAATGATTCCATTTTGTCATTATTCATATTATTATGTGATTAATAAGATTTTAAGGTTATGTTTAAAATTCTAGATTATAAAATTATGATTAGGTAATTCCCCAGCATCTCTTGGAAATTTCCACAATACTTCTCTGTAGTTCATACCACATAAATAAATTTTTGCTAAAATTTGTCTTTTTTACTTGTTTTTTAAAATTTTTTTCACTTTATTGAGGTGTAGTTGACCAAAGGTTAAGGTGTACAATGTAATTCAGGGACATGTATAAATTGTAAAATGATGATGACAATAAAACTATAATTAGCTTATTCATGTATTAATGCTTACCTATCAACTCGCATATCTACTATTTATTGGGGATGAATGTTTAGTATCTCCTCTAAGAACATTACAAGTATACAATGCAATATTATTTTTAATTTATTTTTATTTTAGGTATGCAAATTTCATATATACAGATTTAAGAACATAGTCATCCTTCCCACCTTTCTCTCCCTCCTGCCTATGGTTTTACCCTTTCTCCTTCTTCCTTTCCTATTCTCATTCTTAATTTTTATTATGATGTATTTTCAGGTTATTTATTTATTTATTTATTTGAAAGGCAGAGCTACAGAAATGCAGAGGCAGAGACAGAGAGAGGTATTCTATCTGCTGGTTCACACCCCAAATGGCCTTAATGGCCAGAGCTGAGCTGAGCTGAGCTGAAGCTAGGAGCCAGGAGCATCTTCTGGATCTCTCACGTGGATGCAGGGGCCCACATTCCACTGCTTTCCCAGCCCACAGCAGAGAGCTGGATGGGAAGTAGAGCATCCAGGTCTCCAACTGGCACCCATATGGGATACTGGCACTATAGATAGTGGCTTTACCTGGCACGCCACAGCACTGGCCTGTACTTCCAATTTTCTACTCATAAAATTAACCTCAACAAATAATATTAAGAAAAAAACACTGCTCCTCAACAGTTTTGGACACAGGCTATAAACAATCATAGGAGCTCAAAAGATCAATTTCATCCCTATACATTATATTTTTGGTACTCTGTTAGTTATCACTGATCAGAGAGAAATATGGTATTTGTCTTTTTGGGACTGACTTATTTTACTAAGTATAATGGTTTCCAGCTGCATTCATTTTGTTGCAAAACAGGATTTCATTATTTTTATGTCTGAGTAGTATTCCTTAGTGCATCTGTGTGTGTGTGTGTGTGTGTGTGCGTATATATATATATATATATATATATATATACACACCATAATTTTTTTGTTCAATAATCAGTTGATCAGCATCTGGGTGGATTCCGCATTTTAGCTATTGTGAATTGAGCTGCAATAAACATCAGGGTACAGATTACTCTTAGTTTCCATTTGTATGTAATATTTCCGAACTCACTTGTTCTGTGGAACTAAAACATTTTACACATCCATTTTTCCAGTTCTACCACCAATCCTCCTTTCCTATTTCACTTTAGAGTTGTTTTCTTCTTTTATTTAATTTTCTTCATGGGACTAGCTCTCATGATTTCTAGTTTCAGTAGGGGGACCAAAGAAGCACATATCAATTGAGGTACTTTTATATTGTAGAATAATAATTTTCATTTGGTCAACATTCATCTATCAATCTAGATATCCCTTTTCTAGTAAATGGTCTTCAGTTTGAAAAGATTTACTCAGACTATTATAATATATTCTTGTATTGTTAGCATAAAAGAGTAAGGTTTTTGTTAAATGTATAGTAACTTAGCTTCCAAGTTTAGTGTGCGGAAGATGCCTGTAGATAATTGTAATAGTCTATTCCAGAGCCCCATATTAGTTTATGATCTGAAAATTATGATTCCTGAGATTACTTTCATTGTTGTTAATAACAACTTTTTTTACAGTTCAGATTACATGATATACTAGGATATTTCAAAGAATTCATAGAAATGAAATTAAAAGATAAATTTATTTTGTGTCAAAGATATTTTGAAAAGCATGCATATTTTGTTATAATATATATTCCCATGAGCTTTTAGAAATTCTCCAGTAATACAGATTTCAAGGATCTTGCAAATATAAAAAGAGCCCTAGAACACTGCTTTATGTTGAAAACTGAAACATCCATTAGTAGAAGTAACACTTTGATACTATGGCTCTCATTAAAATTATTTCTTCTGAAAGTATTGATTTTTTGTTCAAATGGCTCCCAAGCCTTGTAAATAAACCCTGATAATAAGAATTTCAATTGCCTTTCATTTAATTGGAATATTGGGTGATGATTTGAATGAAAATCAAATATATTTTCATATCAGAGGAAAATAAAGCTAGTAGAAATGGTATAAAATATGGAGCTTATTAACACAGATAGTTAAAGTAATGAGTTGTAGGAGAGGCAACATTTTGTGTTGCTTGTTATTCCTTTCTTTATAATTTAACTGCTCTTCTACTTTCTAGCAAATGTACCTAAAATAGTCTCAGGAGTTCAATGCCACCCAGTTATGTTATCACCGATAAAATTCATAACAGTTATAATTTGCTGCAAGTTCCAGTCTTTGTTTAAATATATGAAACTATTTAGAAGATTAATCACAATACTCATCCATTCAAAGGTGAAAAATAGTTTTTCAATTTTATTTTTCCAGCCACTGCACACTCAGCGTGATTTCTGTATAGAATCAGAGATGCCCCATTATCACTGTCTTTTGTTTTCCCAATGATGCTTTGACAACCTGAAGGATGTAGAAAAGAAACTATATTGTTAGGATTTTTTTAACAAAAATTAATGTATTTAAAAGTAGAGTTATAGAGACAAGTGAGATACACATAAATACACATATGCACACACACAAAGGTAGAGATAGAGATGAGAGAGAGAGAGAGAGAGAGAGAGAGAGAGAGAGAGAGAAATAGAGATAATCTTCCATCCATTAGTTCACTTCCAAGATGCTGCAATAGCCACGCTGGGCAAGGTCATAGCTAGAAGCCTAGAATTCCAACCAGATCTCCTATGAGGGTGGCAGGGGCCCAAGTACTTGGACCATTTGCTGCTATCTCAGGTCATTAGCAGGAAGCTGGGTCAGAAGCAGGGCATGTGGGAACTGAAGTACTCATATGGAATGCCAGGGTCTCAGGATCCTGTTAGGTTTTCTTTTTCAACCAAAGGATTAATTTATCCACTCCATTTTTAAAAGAAATTATTTAACATCTGATTTATCTAATAATTCATACAATTTCAAGGTTTTCATATCGTTTTCAATACTGTTCATTTTTGCTAGCTTATATTGATTTACAAACATATTGAATACTCAAGAGGAATCTCAATCTTACACACCAGCAGGGTGGAGCCTCCACTGATGATTGTAACACTGAAATATATGGACTTATTGACTATGAGACATACTGTAATTTAATTACTCCAAAAGATAATTTTTTAAAAGATTTTATTTATTTATTTGAGAGGTAGGGTTACAGACAGTGAGAGAGAGAGACAGAGATAAAGGTCTTCCTTCCATTGGTTCACTCCCCAAATGGCCGCAGTGGCCAAAGATGAGCCAATCCAAAGTCGGAAGCCAGGAGTTTCTTCCAAGTCTCCCACAGGGGTGCAGAGGTCCAAGCACTTGGGCCATCTTTTACTGCTTTCACAGGCCATAGCAGAGAGCGGGATCGGAAGAGGAGCAGCCGGGATGCAAACAAACGCCCATTTGGGATGCAGCACCACAGGGGAAGGATTAACCTACTGTGCCATGGCGCTGGCCCCAAGATACATTATTTTTTAACCATAGTCAAGTGAAAGTCTAAGTAGTCTATGATGAAATAATTAAAAAGTGACTGATATGGAAAGGGAATTTGAAATAACAAAACAATGTAAGGAGGTAGAGAAGGGTCTTCCGCCATGTCAGCATGATTTGCACAGGTATACAAGGTTAAGGTGACAACTTAATTGCTAGCCTGATACCTGGAATTTTCTTTATCTTAACATGTGAGGAAATATGTTTAGAAATCTGAATAGAAATAATATGTGGGACAGTAAAGTATTGAAGAAAAAGATGTATGTATTTCTTTGGTAGAAAAAGTATCTGTCACCTTTAATGGATATTGTAAAGGTAGGTAAAAATGAATTGCAATAGTAGAATTGAAGCCATTCCTTCTCAGAAATCATGAAATAAGTAATTCCTGGGCATGCTACTTAAATCCCACATCAGAGTGGGATTTTTGCTTCTCTTAACATCTTCCTGCTGTTTCACATTTTGGGAGGCAGCAGGTGGTGTCCAAGTACTTGGGTCCCTGCCACCCAGATTGAGATCCAAGATCCTGGCTTCAGCCCCGCTTAACCCCAGCTGTTGCAAGAATGAAGCAGTAGATGGAAGGTCTCTGTCACATAAAACTTCCAAGTAAATAAAAGGCTGTATTCATAACTAGTACCAGGAAAATCCTGGAAATAGATTTCATAATATGGGGTATATAAATCCAGTGTTATTATATTTTGTCGCTATTGTTATTATCTTCCCAATATTATCAGGCTATCTAGTTGGCAGGAATCAACATTTATATTTCTGAATGATATCTGAGTATATCTAACCTAAACTCATTTGATTGCACCTCCTATACACACATGCTAATATATTACACTATCTTTTGTTCTCTTGGTTTATTTCGTTAATAGAAAAATTACTTAATTTGCTGTTTATAAGTAAAATATTCTTTAGAATTTTCCACTTCTGGATTAAAAAGATATCAATTCACTGGTTAAATTCCAGGATTAGTGAAACACATCTGAAGCTCACATGGATTTTTTGAACACTATAATTTTTCACAGCTACGTATGTGGGAACCCCATCCCCAAGAGGTATCTTTTCACGACCTGAAGGTCATATTTCATGCTTCTGTATCATTCTGTTCTTGGAAGCTCTCCATTGTTTCCACCCTGCTTTACCTGTCTTTCTTGTGCCCCAATTTATGCAAGTTATGCAGTCTTGCTGTTGCTTGGATGAAAATAAGCAAAACCAGTGTTTCAAATAGGATTAATCTATTTTTCAAACTTTCTTTTTATACCTGTATATGCAATTTTAGAGTAAGATAAGAATGTTTAAGTAGACTTTAGAAAATCATCTCTGTTTCTATGTATAAGTGATTTTATATTAAACTTAGAAAAAACTTATTTTCATATTAAACTTACAAAAGCTAGTATATTAATTATTTTAAAACTTTACTCTGAGCTTATAAAATCAAACGAAGAAAATATCTTTATAAATATTGTAGTGCTAAACTTTAAATATTTATATTATTTATTTAAATTTTTGATTTGTTTAAATATTAAAGAATATTTACCAACAATTGTACATCCATAAAAACTGACTCAAAATAAAAACACACATTAATGGAAATGTGGAAGAGGTATAGATCAAAGAAAAAATAATTATCTCAAGTGAAACTCTGAGATAAAATATTGTTTAAAAATTTGAGGTCTTAGTACTTAAAGATTTAGAACTCAAATGACAAAGGTGCATTGGTAGATAATCTCAAGGCTCCCTACAGATATCTTAAATAGAATTTATTTAGAAAGTTTAAATCCATCATTTATTTTAAGGAGTAGCATAATTTTTAAATAGAGTTATACTAATCTATAATAAGAATTCTCATTTCTGACTACTAGTCCCTGGGTAAATTTAGGAGAGTTAAAACTGGAGTTGTATAGGCAATAAAATTGATATTGGAGATAAGGCATATCGCTAAGACAACTATTTTATTCTCTATGGTCACCTAATGCCTAGGTTGCTGTGTAGGAAAATTTTTTCAGAAGTAATAAGTACAAATTCAATGTCTAATGAAGTAATAGTAATAATTTCTATTTCTCAGATAGTTGAATTTAAATAGTCTAAATTCTCTAATTAAAATATGAAGACTGGCAGAATGGATTAAAATAAATGATCTATTTACTACCTACAAAAAACACACCTCACCAACAAAGAAACATGCACACTGAAAGTACAAGTATGAAAAAATATATTCCATGATAATGGAAAGCAAATCTAACAGGTGTAGCCATCCTAATATCAGACAAAATAAACTTTAGCACAAAAGCTATGAAAAGATATAAGGGCATTATGTAATGATTAAGGTATCAATTCAAAAGGAATATATGATTGTAATAAATGTATATGTACCCAATGCCAGGGTACTTGGCAATTTAAAGCAAATGCTAATTGATCTAAAATGAGGCATAGACTACAACACAACATTAATGGGGAACTTTAACAACTCATTTTCTAAAAAGTCTGTCTAAACTAGACAGAAAATCAACAAAGAAACAGAAAAGCTAATCAAAACTATGGATCAAATGTACCTATCATATCTACAGAATATTTCATCCCATAGTCATGGAATAAACATTCCTTTCATCACAGAACTTTCTTTAGGATAGACTGTATGCTAGGCCATGAAGCAACTCTCAGCAAATTCAAAAGAACTGAAATCAAACCATGTATCTTTCCTGAACACAATGGAATGAAGCTGGAAATTAATAACTCAGGAATCTCTAGAACATATCCAAACACATGGCAAATGAACAACATGTTCTGTAATGAACAGGTCCTAGAGGAAATCTGAAATGAAATAAAAAAAAATTCTGTAAATGAATGAAGATGAAAATACAACAGCGTTAGAGAACTTGAAGACCTCTGAATGGTGCAGCTCTGGGCATTGCAGACATTTGGGGAGTGAACCAGCAGAAAGAAGACTTTTCTGTCTCACTCTCACTATCTGTAACTCTACCTCTCAAATAAACCAATGAAATCTTTAAAAAAATAAAAAATAAAAAATGAGCTATCAATGCAATTCAAGGGCCTAGAGAAACAACAATGAACAAAATCCAAAATTCACAGAAGGAAAAAATGATGAAATTAGAGAAAAACTAAACAAAATGGAAACAAAAGAAACACAGAAGATCAGTGAAAACAATAGTTGGTTCTTCAAAAAAAAAAAATTGATACACCATTGGCCCAACTGAAAAAAAAGAGGGAGAAGATTCATATTAACAAAATCAGAGAAGAAAATAAACTTAAACAGACCAATAAGCAAGACAAAGCCTGAATCATTAATAAACACTCTCCCATCACATTGCTAGAGGAGAATATGGAAGAAATTTTTCAAGACATTGACATAGGCAAGACTTCTTGGAACAGATTCCAGAGGCACAAGCAATCAAAGTCAAAGAGACAAATGGGATTACATCAATCTGAGAAGCTTCTGAACTGCAAAGGAAACATTCAGCAAAGTGAAGAGGCAACTGACAGAATAGGGGAAAATATTTGCAAACTATGAAAATGATAAAGGATTATTATCCAGAATATAAACAGTACTCAGGAAACTCAACAACAACAAAACAAACTATCCATTTAAGAAATGGGCAAAGGAATTGAATAAGCATTTTTCAAAAAAGAAAATTTAAATGGCCATTAGACACAGGAGAATATGCTCAGGATCACTAGCCATCACTAGCAAATCAAAGCAGTGATGAGGTTTCGCCTCACCCTGGTTAAAATGGTCTCAAACAGAAACCAACAACTAACGCTGGTGATGATATGAAAGAAAAGGTATGCTAATCCATGTTGGTGGGAATGTAAACTAGTACTGCCATTGTGGAAAACTGCATGAAGATACCTCTGCATGCTGAAAATACATATACCATATGACAGAGCAATTCTACTCCTGGGAATTAACTCAGGAAATGGGAAATTAAATCAGTATATGAAATAGTTATCTGTACCCCTCATGTACTTGCAACTCAATTCACAATAACTGTGACATGGAACCAACCCATATATCCATCTACTGGTGACAGGATAAAGAA
Organism: Oryctolagus cuniculus; assembly: GCF_051225735.1. Classification (NCBI taxonomy): domain Eukaryota; kingdom Metazoa; phylum Chordata; class Mammalia; order Lagomorpha; family Leporidae; genus Oryctolagus; species Oryctolagus cuniculus. The sequence continues at coordinate 45,754,737 of NC_142869.1, read as the reverse complement.
ATTATGGTATATATACACTATAGAATACTACTCAGCTACAAAAAGAATGGAATTCTGTCTTTCACAACAAAATAGATGCAACTGGAAACCATTACACTTACTGAAACAAGCCAGTCCCAAAAAGGCAAATATCATGTTTTCCCTAATTTGTGATAACTAATAGATTACCAAAAATGTAATGTATTCAATTAAAATTGAGATTTTGAGATTCAGTGATTGTCTACAGCCCTTTTCTCTACCATTGAGGAACAGTGTATTTTGATCTTACTATTTGTTGAACTCTTTACTTAGTGTAGAATTAATCTTATGAGTATAAAGTAACTTGACAGTAGATCATTGCAAAAATTGAGAAGGGAATAACAGAGGAGGAGGAAGTGTGTATTCACGGCCAGGAGGGAGAGATGGGTGGGAAGTATGTTTCTGAAAATGTGTATATTAAATACATAAAATTTATATACCTTAAATAAAATCTAAAATCAAACAAATAATTATAAATAGTTTTATTGCTCATCTTATCTTCCAGTTCCCAACTTCTGTATTTTTTCTCTTCATCATTTGTATTATATTTATAAATAATCATTTATTTATGCATTTTATTTTATTATTTTGAAAGATTTTATTTATCTATTTGAGAGGTGGACTTACAGAGAGAAGCAGAGGCAGATAGAGAGAGAAAGTCTTCTATCCTTCACTCTCCAGATGGCCTTAATGGCCAGACCTGAGTGGATCCAAATCCAGGAGCCAGGAACTTCTTCTGGGTCTCCCATGTGGGTGCAGGGGCCCAAGCACTTGGGCCATCTTCCACTCCTTTCTCAGGCATAGCAGAGAGCTGGATCAGAAGAAGAGCAGTCAGGACATGAACCAGTGCCCATATGGGATTCTAGTGCCACAATTGGAGGCTTAGCCCACTACACCACAGTGCCAGCTCCTTATTTATATATTTTAAAAACAAGATGACAGAGAGAAGGGAAGAGATAGAGAGAGAGAGAATCTTTTTTCTGCTGATTCACTCACCAAATGACTGCAGCAGCCAGATATGGGTCAGATGAACACCAAGAGCCAGCAACTTAATCCTCATCTCCCACATGGCAATTGGATAATCTTTTGCTGCTCTGTCATGGGCATTAGTAGGAAGTTGGTTCAGAAGCAGAGCAGCCAAGATTAGAACCAGTGCTTAGATACTGGATGTCAGTGTGGCTTGTAGCAGCTTAACCTACTGTACCATAATACCGGTCCCCTTCCTGTTTTACTTCTTTTGTCAGTTTTGATTCCTGTGTGTGTGTGTGTGTGCATGTATGCACACATATTTCCTATATTAAACCATTATACTTTATATTCATTTTTGCATTCAATTATATCTGTATGTGTGTATGTATTTATCTGTCATTTATTTATACTCTTTTTTTTTAAACTTTTATTTAATGCATATAATTTTCCAAAGTACGACTTATGGATTACAATGGCTTCCCCCCCATACCGTCCCTCCCACCCACAACCCTCCCCTTTCCCACTCCCTCTCCCCTTCCATTCACATCAAGATTCATTTTCGATTATCTTAATATACAGAAGATCAGCTTAGTATACATTAAGTATGGATTTCAACAGTTTGCTCCCACACAGAAACATAAAGTGAAAAATAATAGATGATTTTTTTAAATGATGATGAAATCAGAGCAGACCTATTGTCATGTTTAATCCCAGTGAGAGTCAAGTTGGGAGTTGATAATTTCTTTTTTTTTTTTCTTTTCTTTTTTTTTTTTTTTTACAGAGGATCAGTTTAGTATGCATTAAGTAAGGATTTCAACAGTTTGCACCCCCATAGAAACACAAAGTGAAATATATTGTTTGAGTACTCATTATAGCATTAAATCTCAATGCACAGCACATTAAGGATAGAGATCCTACATGAGGAGTAAGTGCACAGTGACTCCTGTTGTTGACTTTACCAATTGACACTCCTGTCTATGGCATCAGTAATCTCCCTATGCTCCAGTCATGAGTTTCCAAGGCTATGGAAGCCCTCTGAGTTCTCCGACTCTTATCTTGTTTAGACAAGGTCATAGTCAAAGTGGAGGTTCTCTCCTCCCTTCAGAGAAAGGTACCTCCTTCTTTGATGACCTGTTCTTTCCACTGGGATCTCACTCGCAGAGATCTTTTGCCAGAGTGTCTTGGCTTTCCATGCCTGAAATACTCTCATGAGCTTTTCAGCCAGCTCTGAATGCCTTTAGGGCTGATTCTGAGGCCAGAGTGCTAGTTAGGACATCTGCCATTCTATGAGTCTGCTGAGTATCTCACTTCCCATGTTGGATCACTCTCCCCTTTATTTACTCCATCAGTTAGCGTTAGCAGGTACTAGACTTGTCTATGTGTTCCCTTTGACTCCCAGTCCCTTCACCATGACCAACTGTGAACTGAAACTGATCACCTGGAACAGTGAGATGGCATTGGTACATGCCACCTCGATGGGATTGAATTGGAATCCCCTGGTATGCTTCCAACTCCACCACTTGGGGCAAGTCAGCCTGAGCATGTCCCAAATTATACATCTCTTCCCTCTCCCATTCCCACCACCATGTTCAACAGGGATCACATTTCAGTTAATTTTCAACACTTAAGAATAACTGTGCATCAATTACAGATCTAATTTATTTATACTCTTAATCTTTCTATATTTACTGATAAGATAGGTAGATAGATAGTTAGGGAATAAAATAGCTACTGGTTGTTCTGAGCTTTACTTATAGTTTCTTTTCCTTCACCATATTTACACATAATAAATGCATAAAATTCATCTATGTCATTTGGCACTACCTAAAACACTGTTTGGCACATAAATAATAATTTTTAATAAATTTACAATTACTGAATGTTTTCTGGTTGAGGTAGTGAGAAGTTAGTAGACCCACTAATACTAGTAAAGTGTATGAATTAGTGCTTTGCTCCTGAAAATTATTTAGCCCATAAGTATACTAATTTTGTCACTGACATAAACAACAAAAAATTACTACTTTATCTTTTAGAAGATAAATCTGTTACATTAGAAATAGTCCACTCTTCACTATACTTATAAATTTCATTCAGTTTCACTTATACTTTATTTTCTTTCCTGTAATATCAAAGTTTTCTCTGTTAACTTCCAAGGTTAATCAATTGTATAGAATTTCTTTTTGTATATACAGAATAATGTTGCTTCTTTGCATTACTGAATTTCCACACTCTCTTTAAAATCTCCCTCTTTTAAGCTCATGAGCCTTTCAATAAAGATAAACAACAAACCTCAAGAACCTACAAAAACAACCAGTGCCTATATTTTCCATTATCTTTCAAAAGTATCTTCTGAAAAAGTTTTATGAATTAATTTTTCCTTCCCTCAGCAGTTACTCTCTCCTTGATATATTTTCCAGAAAAAAATCTGCATTTCCCTCAATCTTTTATTTACAAGAGCTTCAATGTCTTGCATGCTACCAAATAATAAGAAACAACAATAAAACAGCAATAGTAGCAAATTAGTCCTTGTACTCATTAAGCCACACGATACACATTTTCTCATGTAATCCTCATAGCAATCCTGCACTATAGGTGCTAATATTGACTCTTTACAGGTAACAGTTGACAAGACTGCATTGAAGAGTTAACATGATGGTCCCGAGTCACAGAGCAAGTAAGTGACAACGATAGGACTTCAACCCAGATAATGTCTGACTGTATTCCTCAGTTTTCACAATACAATTGCAGTATTTTGAAAATCCTTTGCAGTGTCTGGTATTGTATACATTTTTAGGAATTTTTTCAGTTTGTGCATTATAGGTGTTTTACTGGTGAGAAAGGGTCCATTAGCCACAAAAGTGTTAAATTTGATATCAGCTTTTTATTGTTTTCTAATTGTTGAGTTTTTAACAGTTACTTGAGGAGGGGCTAAATTAAGCTTTTGTTAACAAAGTAGTCTTAATATGAAGTCAATATCCAAATTCAAAAAGCAGAACGTTTCTTTTTATAAAAAATTTAGGTATTTATCTGAAAGTCAGATTTACAGAGAGGGAGAAACAGAGAGAGAAAGAGACTCAGAGACAGAGAGATAAAGAGAGAGAAAGGGAGATTTTTCCATCTGCTAGTTCACTTCCCAGGTGGCTACAATGACCGAGACTGGGCCAGGCCAGATTAAGGAGCCAGGAGCTTCCCCTGAATCTCCCACATGGGTGGCAGGGGCCCAAGTACTCAGGCTGTCTTCTGTCTTCTGCTGCTTTTCTCAGGCCATTAGCAGGAAGCTGTATCAGAAGTGGAGCCTCTGGTACTCAAGTTGTCTCCCATCTGGGATGCTGAGATCCCAGGTCATGGCCTTGCCCACTATGGCAGATCATCAGCCTCAATGGAGAATATTTCTAAGATAATTTTCGTAATTTACATTTAACTTTCAAATGTAATTTTACTTTGCACGAATGAACCACCCAACAAGTCAGCAGTTCAAAGTTTATTCTTTAAGAGGAAGCCAGAGAAAGGGATGGAGAAAGAATGAAGATTCCTGTCCCTGGTTCACTCACCCAAATGCACACAAGTTCCTGGGGTCTGAAGATGGGGACCAAGAACTCAACTCGCATTTCCCATGAGTATGGCAGGGACTCAACTGCTTCCCAGGATCTGGATTAACCAGAATCAAGGGCTGAGATTCAAACAAAGGTACTCCAGAGTGGGAATAAATGTCTTTTATTTTTAAAGATTGATTGATTGATTGATTGATTTGAAAGGCAGTGTTACAGAGGTAGAGACAGAGAGAGAGAGAGGTCGCAACCCACTGGTTCACTCCCCAAATGGCCTTGACTGCTGGAGCTGGGCAGATCTGAAGCCAAGAGCCTGGAGTTTCTTCCAGATCTCCCAAGTGGGTGCAGGGGCCCAAGGGCTTGGGTCATCTTCTACTGCTTTCCCAGGCCATAGCAGAGAGTTTGATCAGAAGTGGAGCAACCGGGACTCAAACTGACACCCATATGGGATGCTGGCACTGCAGGCTGCAGCTTTACCTGCTATGCCATAGTGCCACCCCTGCAATGTCTTAACAGGCATCTTAATCATCAAGTCAAATACCTGCTCAAATTAAGCACACTTCTTTATGAAACTCCCAAAGTTGTTGAGTAAGGAAACTGAGTTTTGGATGCAAAGGCAAATATAAAATGTTAAAATGGTAGTAATTATTCGTCATTGCCCATCCCAACTCTATTCCCCCAGCCTTTCCATCCTATGGTAGAAGACTGCAAGGCTCTTCATACCCTTTCTCTTCCAATGATAACTGGCTAACATTCTAGATGTAATATTTACAGCATGGCTGTCTTGACTGGGTTATTTGGCTCCAGTTCTGCAATGGCAGGAGGAATAAGTTATCATCACACAGACCGCATAGGGGCCAGCAATGACATTCCTGGCTTACAGGATATTTGAAGCAGGCTCTTCTCTGCCACTTGCACCAGATGCTTTCCTTCAGAGTGTGATGAAAGAGAAGATCTCTTTTCATCACCTAACCAGGGAGTCAGCTGGATGGTGAAAGTCCTACTGCTGTTCAAGGTGTCAAGTTTAGTTTGTACCTTCCTCTGTTTGGGTTGTTTCAGATGCATGTTTGTTTTCCCTTTCTTATCTTTCTTGCTGATTCAAATCCCTTATTATGTTTGTGAAAAACCACAGTTGTGAGACAAGGCACTTGCAAAATCAGAGTACTGCTTTCAGACTTAAAGCTAAAGATTAACATGCAAAGAATTGCAAAAGGATGTTAATTTAAATCAGCAAAAATTTGTAGAATGTGTGTGATGGAAGATTCTGAAGAAACTAAGGACAGAAGAAAAGAATGTGGTCTTTAATCAGTGCAGTTTGTTTTACATAAGAAGTATTTTCATGAGATTCTGGATTCAGTGTTTGAGCAGCTCTAGTGATTTAAAATTTTAGCTACTAGTTGATGGAAAGTCTTCAAAGGTGCCAGAGTCACCATTCAGGATTCTGGTAGGAATTAAGTAGGTGTTGAGGAGCTTTTAATAGAGTTATTATTTACTAAGATGAGAATTATATGGAGGCAAGGCACAAAAGATGGTGCTACCTATTTTTCATGAAGCTTAAATTATGAAGAAGGGAACAGATAGTATAAGAATATGCTTATATGGCCGGCGCCGCGGCTCACTAGGCTAATCCTCCACCTTGTGGCACCAGCACATCGGGGTCTAGTCCCGGTCGGGGCGCCGGATTCTGCCCCTCTTCCAGGCCAGCTCTCTGCTGTGGCCCAGGAGTGCAGTGGAGGATGGCCCAGGTGCTTGGGCCCTGCACCCCATGGGAGACCAGGAGAAGAATCTGGCTCCTGGCTTCGGATCAGCGCGATGCGCCAGCCATAGCACACTGGCCGTGGCGGCCATTGGAGGGTGAACCAAAAAAGACCTCTCTCTCTCTCTCTCTCTCACTGTCCACTCTGTCTGTCAAAAAAAAAAAAAAAAAAAAGAATATGCTTATAAGTTCTTTGGAGAAAATAACACATAGAAACAGTAAATTAGGGAGCTGAGAAGAGATAATCTAAATAAGATGTTGAAAATATACTTGTGAAAAAAGGAGTAAGCAGTGTGTGTGTTAAAGAGAATTGTCATAAAGCAGAAACAGTCATAACTGAAAAGACTCAGGTGCCAGTATGCTTAGCAAGTTTAACCAATAAGTAGTAAAAAGACCAGCATGGCTTGGAGAGAGCAAATTAAGTTACAAGTAAAGTTACATTATCCTGAAGACCTAAAATCCTTGCACATACTGACATTCTCTGAATCCCAATCCCAGATTTCTTATCAAGAAAATCTGGCTTGTTCAGCATTACTGTTTGACCAGTACACTGCAATCTCCCCACCCCCACCCGCTCACATGGTAAAGATGAGTCAGTGTAAATATTGTGGGCAGTGCTCCATCTTTTTAAAATGATGGGCGATTGGAAAATGAGGAGGATGGTCTGATAGTTGTGGAAAGCATGCCAGAGAGGCATGGCAAGATTGCCTTCCGCCGCGTGTAACCACAGGATTCTATCAGGACAGTTCCTAGGAATGTTGGACTGGAGCTTAGCCCCAGATTGTGTGACACCCTGTGGAGGAAACTGAGTGTGCAGAAAGTACAATAGTATCGGAGTGATAAAAGGAATTAGTTAGAGAGCTCTGTGTCCCCAGTCACTGTGTTACAAGTGAAGCAACAACGTTTGCAGGAGGTTAGTTGACTTGTTTTTCCCCAGGATTGAAATCACACAGCTAATTGTGACAGTTCATGGACTAGAACATATATCTTCTGATTCCTTATTCAATTTGACCTAGAAAATAATGTGACTTAGCTCTGAGGAAACAGGCTTTTCCAGACAGTCCCTGAAAACACTTCCAAACACAACTAATTAAAATAGAACTACTGGCAATGTTAAAAGAAATCAGAAAACAGCATTAAAAACAGAATAAATTTAATGTACATCAAAGTACGTCATCATGGGAATGGCTCTTGAACCAAACCCTGAAGGAGAATAATGTGGCCTCAGATCATTTCAGTGCCTAAGGCATGAGTCTTCCATGAAAAACTATATTTTCTGAATCCTTCTAGTGAAAATATGGGCTCATTAAAGTAGTATCTCAGAAGGAGAAAGAGAAACCTACTACCTTTTTCATGCGTGATTTCCTCACTGTGGTGTTATACTTATGAAAAGTAACAGAAAGGTGTGAGTTTAAGTTTTGGAAGCTGCCTGGTCTTCATTTGAATTTTTGCTCAGCCATATATTAGAAACACAGATGGGGCAAGTTATTCAATCTCTCTGAATCGTGGATTCCCTATTCATTTAAATGAAACAAAATAAAACAGAAGTCAGGATTTCCTTAATATCACTAGTACATTTTAGTGTTAATGATATATATTATGCAAAATAACTTACATATTTATTCAGGTATGTTAGATGTGTATAAACTCCTGATTTTCATAATAGCCAGACACACCATTTGACACAGGGACTCTCCAAATAAGTGATTGTGTGTTATTGATTTTAAGTATGTTTCTTTTTTTCTTATGTCACTATGCTTTGATTTCCTAACAAGTAACATTTTCAAATGGAAATGTAGGATGGAAATTTAGTGAAAAATTTGTTTTTCTTTTTTTTCCATAAGGAACAGTACCAGATATCTAGGAACACCAGAAGACTGAAAAACTAATAAAAGCTAGAGCAAGTCACTGACAAAGTTTAAATTGGAGAAGCAGAAATTTCTGAGCTCTTAGGAGACAATTCAAAGACAAGACAAACTAATTAGAAATCAGAGAAAAAGAGAGACCACTGATGTTTCTTGATGTCTTAAGCAAGGTAGTAGGAAGCAGATTAGTCAGAGGTAAAAGAATGATCAGAATGCTTTTCTTTACTTTTTTTTTTTTTTTTTTTGACAGGCAGAGTGGACAGTGAGAGAGGTAGAGACAGAGAGAAAGGTCTTCCTTTTACTGTTGGTTCACCCCCCAATGGCCACCGCGGCCAGTGTGCTGTGGCCGGCGCACCACGCTGATCCGAAGCCAGGAGCCAGGTGCTTCTCCTGGTCTCCCATGTGGGTGCAGGGCCCAAGGACTTGGACCATCCTCCATTGCCCTCCTGGGCCACAGCAGAGAGCAGGACTAGAAGAGGAGCAACTGGGACTAGAACCTGTTGTGCCGGCGCTGCAGGCAGAGGATTAGCCTATTGAGCCGCAGGGCTGGCCCAGAATGCTTTTCTAATAGGAGTGAGTCAGGACACACAATGGGAATTGTCTCAAGAAATAGAATGCCCTGGAAAGACATTTGAATGATTCAGTCTTACAAATGTTAGTCCTTCCTGCTTTCCCATGCAATTTATAATTTACCTATTTTAATTCATTCGTTACACAAAAGAAAATAATGAATCTTAAAAGTTTCAAAGACAATCACCAACTTCATGTGATAGGTGCTTGTAAATAGTTTTCACTATATTTATAAATCCAGTGCAGACAATTGGTGGTGATGTCAGTCAGCACAGCCAGCCTTAGTGGAATGTCCATGCATAACTCTAAGAGCTCTGGGTAGTGACTTTCTCAGGAAAGGAAGATGTAAATTGTCTCAGAATTGTAACCCTCTCCATGGCTGTCTTACAAGTACTCATTTACTTACTGTGTATTTTTTAAACTTGATTTCTACTTTTTCATCTACACAATGTCAAAAGGACAAACACCCCTAACATTTTAGCATAAACATCAGATTTATTTTTCACTGCTACCATTTATCATTTCTTAGGAAACAGGAAGAGTAGCAGAGACACAAGGAGAGCACGAGATGGAGGGGGAAAGGGAGTGGGAGGGAAGCAAGAAATGAGGTAAAATGAGGTGGAAGGAGACAGAGTTCTCCTAGAAGTGATACACTCTCCACATGCCCTCAATAGAAAGAGCAGGGCCAGTCTGAAGTCAGGAGCCAGGAACCCCATTCACATCTCCCCACTGCATGGCAGCATGGCAGGGATACAAATATTTGTACCACCATTTGCTGCCTTTCCATGTGCATTAACAGAAATCTGGGTTGGAAGTGGAGGAGCTGGGACTCAAAAGTGATGCCAGTCTGTTGAAATCTTTACTTAGTGTATAAGTTGATCTTCCGTATATAAATATAATTGAAAATGATCGTGATGAAGAATGGGATGGGAGAGGAAGTGGGAGATGCGATGGTTGTGGGTGGGAGGGAGGTTAAAGGGGGCAAAGGTGCTACAATCCAAAAGTTGTACTTTGGAAATTTATATTTATTAAATAAAAGTTGAAAAAAAAGGATGCCAGTGTCCCATGCAGTGCCTTTAGCAGCTGCATAATAATGCCTGCCCCTCTGATCATTTTCTGGAGAGGAAGGAAACATTTCCAGCTGAAAAGCAAACCTCACAACCTCACCCAATAATGGAATTAGGTCTACATTTATGGGTAGATAGGACATCAAGAGTTTACCTTGCAACATTATGGGTACCCTGAGAGAAGCATTGTTTCTACTATTTATGATGCTGAATCCAAAGGATTCAACTACTACAATTGATGTTCTTGTGCCAGTCTAAAAGTAGCTTTGTGAAAAGTGTTCACAGGGCCGGCGCGGTGGAGCACTAGGCTAAACCTCCGCCTGCAGCGCGGGCATCCCATATGGGCGTCGGTTCTAGTCCCGGTTGCTCCTCTTCCAGTCCAGCTCTCTGCTGTGGCCTGGGAGGGCAGTGGAGGATGGCCCAAGTGCTTGGGCCCCTGCACCCGCATGGGAGACCAGGAAGAAGTTCCTGGCTCCTGGCTTCGGATCGGCGTAGCTCCAGCTGTTGGAGCTATCTGAGGAGTGAACCAGTGGAAGGAAGACCTTTCTCTCTGTCTCTCTCTCTCACTGTCTGTAACTCTACCTGTCAAATAAATAAATAAATAAATAAAATCTAAAAAAAAAAGTGTTCATCAATCCCAAAACCCTTGGCATTTCCTTAAACTAACAGTGATTTTTTTTCAAAAAGCAATTAAAAAACCTATAAAAATCCATGTGCATTCACTGATCATATTTTAATCTTTGCTTGCCATTACCTTTAAAAAATCTAACTTAATGATTGACCCATCTGCTAATATCTGGACACTTCATATAGTAACGCTATGCCATTCTACATTTATTTTCTTGCATCGATCATATCTAGTCTCTTCATAACACATCATATTATGTCTCATATTATTCCTGTAACTTGAAATGTCTCCCCACTCTCTTTCATCTTGGTGGAATTTTCTTCCTCATTCGTAAATACTCAGTTATAGTCCCCTCCCCTCAGCTTTCCCTTGTGCACCCTTGCTGGGTGGCATAACTTTTTTGTGTTGTTGTGCCGTGCTCCTACCTTGCCAGCAATCATCTTGATTTTTTCCTTGTCCTGAGCTCTGTACGCCACTCACATTTTGTTATCACAAGGCAATAACCATGTCACATCCATCCAGTAGTGCTTGTTATTAAAGATGTTTGCAAATTCTCACTAAACAAAAGAAAAAAAAAGAATGAACCTTCCAAATACACCAAATATAAGCATATTCTAGTATTCTAGGAATACTCACTTGAAGAATCACAATATTATTTGAAATACACTTTAGTCAGATAGACTGTGTTTTTTAAAGAAATAAACAAATTTGTATTCCTCATTAGAGAGCAGCTGCCACCTTTTGGGAGAAATGGGAAGAACCAATCTCTCTCTTGCCCTCTCACAAATACACATACACACACACACACACACACACACACATTCTGCCTCCCTCTCTATATAAACTGAAAGCATATTTTGTGTGAAGTAGTTTCCAGAGGAACAGTTCTTCCTGATATTGAATAAATTAATTGTGAAACCTGTTTTTCTTCGTTTTCTTCCAAGAATAAAAAAATTTCATGATTCTAAAGCTGTAAAAGGCTATTCTGAAAGTATCTGCAGACAAAGTTGCTATGGAAACCACCTTTTTTGGAATGGTACAATAAATAGTCATCTAAAAGAATACTGAACACAGTGCTCCTTGTTCAAGTAATTATAGGTGGTCTAGAACTGAAATATCTATGACATGCTTTGCTTTCAGGTGTGCCACCAGAGCATATTTATTACCAAAGTCGAATGTTTTTATAAACGTGAGACACAAAATGTTTACTTGCAGCAATAAGTCAAGAATTGGAACGACAAAGATTTCTGCTTCATAATCCCCAGAGATCCTCCCACCCCCTACTTATACACACATCCTCTGCACCTACAAACACATAAGGATGAAGGCATTAGGCAAAAAAAATCACATTATTCACTAGAGATATAGCAAAGCGGAGACAAAAGAATTTGAGAAAACTGCACTCACATACACCAGTCGGGGATAGCTCTAAGTCCTCTTCCCTCATAGACCTCAACTTCTATTGGGAGACTAAATAACAAAATAGACAACAAGAGGTTGGAGGAATTAGCATAGAATTTGAGGACCTGTGGTATGGAAAAACAAAACTAGAACACTTTCTCTTCCATTTTTCCAGGTAATTGGGCTGCAGGAGGCAGCCAATAAGAGAGGCAATAACTTCTGATTATAGATACTGCTCTTGATTCTCAGCTGAGATCAACTACCTTTGAAACTTATGCATGTCACTGGAAGCTAAGAGATGGAGGGAAGCCAGCCTTCAGTAGTGGCAATGTTCAAAGTGAAGAAATCCACAGTACTTAGTTTATCTAGTCAAGTTCTAAGGCTGACTTTCACTTCAAGTGGCTTTGCAATGGTGCAAGTAGAGTAGAATATTCATTAGAAGCAAGAATTCAGAACAGCAGTCTTGTTTCCATAGCCTCCTCCCCCATGCACAGCAGCACATGGGGTATATGATCATTCTGCAAATGAGTTAGCAATTATCACTGTGCTTGGTAAGAGGAAAGGAGAGAAATTTTACAAAGAAATCTCTGAGTGGAATAAACACTAAACTTTTCATACCCAAGTCAAAATGACATTTGGTTTGTAACATATATCCCAAGGAGAAACAAGGTTAACATTTTGAAAAACTAAGAAAATTAAGTTTTGGGCAAAGTTTTTACTTTAGCTCATATTTACTTGCATAAGTTATTGCTTTATTTACACATCCATTTCTCTACATATACACTGTGAGTGTTTGGTAATGTTGGTTCAGCTCAGGGTGCACACAAATGGCACACGGAAAAACTAATGCAATATTCAAAATTAAGACCTATTTGATTACTTTGCTACCACTACCCTATTTATTCTTCTCTTTGTGAATTTGTTCTCCTAATCTCTTTCTACTGCCAGCAATAAGAAAGTAAAATTAAAGACAAGAGCATTAGTGTTCTGTAAAGAGTTGAGTTTATTTTCCTTTTTCTACATTAGGGAAGCAAAGCAGGGTGTGGCACATTATCGTATTCATAACTTTACTAATGTTCTAGGGAACCTGATTATGGTAGCTACCTAGTGTAAAAACAAGCAATATTTTCTTGGGAAGGCAAGAGTTCTATTTATTACAGGGGGGGGGGTAAGAGAAAGAGACAGGCAGAGAGAAGAAGGAGAGAGAGGAAGAGAAGAAGCGAACCCAAGGTCATACTGGTTTGTAAGCATGGGGAGAAAACAATGATGTAATTTTAACAATTTCCTTTCCATTTTCTTTGCTAAAACAGACTGTTGTTACTATTGTTTGGTATATCTGTCAGAAGGTTTCTTATTGGTGCTACCTAATAGCCTTGACTATCTAGTTAGAAAGGAAGCAAAACTGTGCATGTTATTAAATTTTCACATAATCAAACAGGCTACAGGAATCAAAAAGAGAAATAGACATATTTTAAGTAAGGTTTATTCTAAGAAATTCAAAAAAGTTCAAAAATTCATTCAACTATGGTAGTCATTTAACTGGAAATATCATAAAATTTCTCCATAAATATCTGCAAATTCTACAATCACCTTTATAATGTAAGAATAAAATACCACAAATTAATTACCAGTTACCATCAACTAATCTGAAACTCATTTTTAAAAATGAATTATCTCCTATTAGCTATCAGTCTAACCATTTGAAAAATTTGTCTTCTTATTTTTATCTTTAAAATAAAATGGTTATATGTGATTAATATTTAAATATTAAATATGTATGTGTGCATGTCTGTGTGTATGAAAAAAGGGAAAAGAAAAAATATATGTATAGAGAGACGGAGAAAGAGAGAGAGAGAGAGAGACAGAGAGACAAAGAGACAGAGAGATAGAGGGAAACTAAAAAATGAATCATTATTATTTTAGAGAACCCAGAAAATTTTCTCAGTTTAAAAATTGCTCTTGTTATTAGAAAAATCCTCAAGGCAGTTCACTGATTCCATTATGCTTTAAATATACTTAAAGCTCCATTTGAAACATATTACATTCTTTCTATTTCTAGACTATTTTCCTGCCCTGGTATTCATGGTCTGTTCTGAGGAAATGATCGGTCTATCAGAGACACCCGTAGGCTGTAGCTTCAAGAGGTCCCCAGAGAAAAGCAGAAACCAACAAGTAAGATGTTGAACTCTCCCATATACGTGGTGCTGGGTGAACAACTGTCTAGCGTAGAAGTTGACCCTCCTGTGGGAGAAATCCACTGAGCATAATTTTCTACCTCCAGTAGGTCTCTGGGTTACAGCAACACATAGAGAACAGAAAATTAGGAAGGAAATCCCAAAGGTTTTGTTAACCAGAACCACAAAAAGAAAAAAAAAAATGAAGTCAATAGGAAACTGAAACATACCTTATTGACAAAGTTAAGTTCATGGCTATCTGTTTTAGTAAATATTGGAAAAAAAGCTTTATCCTTGACAAGTATTTTGGCCTTATTTCAGTAAAATCTTCAGGGAATATATTTAGATTCAACATAGAAATAAATATCTTTATCACTGCTATTGTTATTACTATAATTATGATTATTGGTTTATGTTTACTTTCTGCCACAAATAAAAACATTTTTCATATTCTAGATATCTATTGCTACATGAAAATAAAGTAACCTGAACTTGATGGCTAAATCAACCATATGTTACTACTTCTGGTGATACAGTGGATCGCTCAGGATCCACAGGGCAGTGCTTGATCTACATCAACTGTGTAGTGAGATGCTGGCAGAAGTTTCAGCTGACTGAAGACTCCATTCTATGGTCCTTGGACATTGACTCCTCTCATTTTCTTCAGTTCCAAATACATACAGATTCTTTATTAAAGCAAAAACAAAATACTTGTGGGGAGCAGCTCGGACTAGACTAAGTTACTGGAATTAAGACTTATTCTATGCATCTGCCCTCCTCTGTGGGGAGCAGCTCGGACTAGACTAAGTTACTGGAATTAAGACTTATTCTATGCATCTGCTCTCCTACAATATGGCGCTGGGAGAGGAGAAAACAGCTTCTACCCAGCTGCCTCCAGTTCAACCAATAAACTGTAGGACTTGCTCCTGATTGGAGAGCAGCGTACTCGGCGTGTGGGCAGCCGAGTTGGGATTGGCGGAGGAGGACTATAAAGGAGGAGAGAGACGGCATGCACGGGGAACATCTATGGGGAACATCTGAGGGAACCCGTGCAGCCCCCGAGAGAACCGGCCGGCGGTGTGCCGCTCCCCTGCGGAAGTGGGGAATGCGGCCAGGGGGAACTGCCCTTCCACGGAGGTGGAAGGGATAGTAGCCAACCCGGGAAGAACCAGCAGCAAACCCGGGGAGGGCCGAGCAGACGAAAGAACAGCGCAGGGTCCTGTGTTGCTCCTCCACGAAGAGGGGGAGCGACATAATGGTGCCGTGACTCAGATATGAAGCCTAGGCAGGGCTTAGTGTCGTTCCTCCACGAAGAGGGGGAGCGACAATACTCATTACAATTTGAACATTCCCAGGAAATCCCAACATTTATGACTTTCCTTCTGCCTGGAACACCGTTTCCATGGTTCAGCCCCCTGGAATAGCAGTTTACACCTGACAAGTCTCAGTAACTATGCGTTATATAGAGTGAGCAGCTTCCTTAGATTCCAAGCACACTTAAGTAGTTGATCATCACCTTTATATGAAGGTGTTGGCAAAGAACATGACTTACATGAGTTTAGAGAATCTGGAAGTTAAGGACTCAAAACATATCTGAAACTTCTTACCTAGCAAGACTCCTGTTATTTACTTTAAAAGAAAAGAAATGTTATCTGAAGTAGTTAACTAATAATACAACTGATAAATTCTATTTATTTCAAGTAATAAATAATAACTAACATTTATTAGTTTTAGTTACTAACTATAGATTTAAGTAGTTACAATAATAATCTCATTTGACCCTGCTAATAACCCAGTGAGGTAGATGCATATTGTTATTCTTCTGATTTTGTGCATGAAAAGCTTCTTTAAGGTCATATAGATAAAAAGCTATAGAACAAAGATTCGACACCAGATCTGTATTCAGATTTAATATTGTTAACCATTGAGTTATGTATTTGAAATACAAAGCAGACCTCAAGAAAACTGATGAGAAGCAAAGAACTAATTACACTTTTCTGCACAAAGAGGCATAATACAATTTTGAGGGAGTATCCAACAAAATCATCTTTCCAGATATATTGTGTTTTGGAGTTATTGGATTGAACCATACAAAATCACCATTTTTGAGTCATAAAATTTTAATATTGACTATTTCATATGATTAAAACTAATACTAATAGTACAAATTAAGCATCATACATGATATCAAGAGGACTTTAAATACCAGTACTATTTCTATTAATACCACTGAACAAAAAAAAAAAAAAAAAACAAATAAATCAATTTTAAGTCAGAAAGTTGTCCACAATATTGCAAGAAATATTACATTATAAGAAATAATTTGGGTAATGCTCAGAAGGAGATTTCTTCAAAATATAGCAAATCATTGTAAAGTGAAAGTTTCAAGTCAGTTTAATTATATTCTGCAAAGCAAGTGATAATAATGACTTAGAAGAATCTGAATTTATTCCTTCATTCCTATTAAGTAAATAAATTTCTATCATTCCATAAAAGTACATATTTTCCTGAAATTTAATTTCTATAACTAAAGAATAATACTGTGGTGTCTGGTACTGTTGCATAGTGGGTCAAGCATTGCATTAATAAAAGCAAATCAAGGAAGAGTGATTGGTAGGCCAGTGACAGAAACCAGCTCGTACAGGAGGTCATCTTCCTAACTCACTGCCAAGTAGCCTGTCCAATTGGCATTTATCTTTGTGAGTCTGTGTCATTGCAATATGTGACACTCAATTTTGAGGCTCAGAGACTAGAATTTATTAGTTTCTCAAGGTTTACAGATATTATTATCATTGACTCAAAACAACAAACATGACAAGAAATCATTTCATAAAAATGGATATCATAATTTATAAAACAGCATAACTAGTAAACTCGATCAGTATGTTCTGTTTTTCATATACTTTCTTCAAAAGAGGTGTTACATAGGAACATATGTTTTAATCAGAATCTTTTAGAGACAACATGCAGTCTGAATTGGAAAAAAACTCAGTTTGTAAAAAGCTTTAAACATTTAGCTGACATGTAAAAATAGTATGCACTTATGAGGTACAGTGTGATGTTTTCATATATGTACACATTGTGTGAAATTGAATTAGGATATATATATCTATCTACTCAAACACTGGCGTTTCTTTTTGGTGAAAATATCCAAATACTACTATTTGTTGAATCACTAGTCTCAATAGAGAAGAAATAGAAGAAATAATCCATTTTAAGTGACATTGACCTCTGTGTAGAGCTTAAGGAAGATGATGAACCTGATTTTCAAAAGGCGTTCATTATTCTGGTCTTTCTGATCATGCAGTTCGATTTGGTTAAAGCACACTCTTCCTTGAACTGAATTTGAAATTTTGTCTGTCACACTCTAACCAATTCTTAAGGCAGTTTTCTTGTGACGACATCTCCTGTTGCTAAGTGATTATTTTTCTGCACTGAACACTCACTTCAGATATGGGGACCAACAGTGAGCACCTGAAGTCCAAAACCAATCTCCATCCTAACTAACCATCTACAATCACTCAGTGTTCTGGTCCAAAAGTGATGATATTTGTTCAACACTTTTCTTGGAATTTTGGAGGGAAGTGGGCATAATAGCAATGCATTGAAGTGATGAAATTATAAGATTGCCAAAATAGTACATCTGCCAACATAAGCGGGAAAAATTAAAAGGAGAGGCTATATTGGCTAGTGCAGGAAAAAAAAAGGTGAAATCAGGCCACAGTGAAAAGCAGTGTAAGAGAGACTTGCCCTCACAGTTATCTTATAAACAAAATTGTTTCCTCCAAGGCCATTTAAGTGAATTTCTATTTTATATAATTTATGTCCTAGTCAAAGAAGCACTGTTAAAACATCCTCAATGAATTGTCTCTATTTTTTGCTTATGAATGCACATTTGTTATCAATACAGTATTTGCAAATGTTAACATCATGATTTCTTTGACCTCAGCTACTCCTTGCCTCATGATTTTATCACAGAAATATTAATTCTAAGAGCAACCCAATTCCTCTTGTGTCCAGATTACTTGTAACTGTACTTCATTGCCTCCTTACAATTTTGCTTTTCTATTTTTTTTAAACTTTTATTTAATGAATATAAATTTCCAAAGTACGACTTATGGATTACAATGGCTTCCCCCCCATACCGTCCTTCCCACCCACAACCCTCCCCTTTCCCACTCCCTCTCCCCTTCCATTCACATCAAGATTCATTTTCAATTATCTTAATATATAGAAGATCAGCTTAGTATACATTAAGTATGGATTTCAACAGTTTGCTCCCACACAGAAACATAAAGTGAAAAATAATAGATGATTTTTTTTAAATGATGATGAAATCAGAGCAGACCTATTGTCATGTTTAATCCCAGTGAGAGTCAAGTTGGGAATTGATAATTTCTTTTTTTTTCTTTTTTTTTTTTTACAGATGATCAGTTTAGTATGCATTAAGTAAGGATTTCAACAGTTTGCACCCCCATAGAAACACAAAGTGAAATATATTGTTTGAGTACTCGTTATAGCATTAAATCTCAATGCACAGCACATTAAGGATAGAGATCCTACATGAGGAGTAAGTGCACAGTGACTCCTGTTGTTGACTTTACCAATTGACACTCCTGTCTATGGCATCAGTAATCTCCCTATGCTCCAGTCATGAGTTTCCAAGGCTATGGAAGCCCTCTGAGTTCTCTGACTCTTATCTTGTTTAGACAAGGTCATAGTCAAAGTGGAGGTTCTCTCCTCCCTTCAGAGAAAGGTACCTCCTTCTTTGATGACCTGTTCTTTCCACTGGGATCTCACAGAGATCTTTTGCCAGAGTGTCTTGGTTTTCCATGCCTGAAATACTCTCATGGGCTTTTCAGCCAGATCCGAATGCCTTTAGGGCTGATTCTGAGGCCAGAGTGCTATTTAGGACATCTTCCATTCTATGAGTCTGCTGAGTATCTCACTTCCCATGTTGGATCACTCTCCCCTTTATTTACTCCATCGGTTAGCATTAGCAGGTACTAGACTTGTCTATGTGCTCCCTTTGACTCCCAGTTCCTCCACCATGACCAACTGTGAACTGAGATTGATCACCTGGAAAAGTGAGATGGCATTGGTACATGCCACCTCGATGGGATTGAATTGGAATCCCCTGGTATGCTTCCAACTCCACCACTTGGGGCCAGTCAGCTTGAGCATGTCCCAAATTATACATCTCTTCCCTCTCCCATTCCCACTCCCATGTTCAACAGGGATCACATTTCAGTTAATTTTCAACACTTAAGAATAACTGTGCATCAATTACAGAACTACAAGGACTTCAGTAGGGCGATATTTGGATTTTTGAAATTTACCTTAAATAAGTCATTTGTTATAATGATTAAATCCACTCTAGGAATGTATTTGCTTAAAAACAATCAGGCATGAAAAATATACAAATTGGAAGCTTCAGAAATCAAAAGGTATTACAAATTAGATTGTCTATATTATAAAAATAGCTCTTATTTGTATCATACCTTTCTTAATTAAAAATAAATCAATTTTTGAATCATTTCTGAACATCTTAGATTGATATTAACTGATAACTTTTAACAATCATTTCAGTTGTCAGTATGAAATAAAATTTGAAATGTTAAAAAGATAAAAGTGTTTCCATGACCAATTTTACAAAATGTAAATACTGATACTTGAAAGTGCATAATGCTTCCTCTATTGTATCTATTTTGTATCTGTTGAGATTTCATACTTTGCCAAATTTAAAACTCATAAAGGCCTAACAACATAGATTTGACAATTAAAATAGTTTTTTCCAAGTATTTTTAAAGCAAAAATGTGAATTCAAGAATGGATTTCACTATTTTTTCCCAAAACTAAATCTACCTTTTTCTGCTAACTTCAATTGTAAGTCATCTCTATCATTCTAACAACTTTGGGATTTGTGCTTTAATCTTCCTTAATAAATTGATGTATTTTCATTACCTGAAGTTGGTTCAAGGATGCATGATATGTGCAAAGACAAGTTTCAAACTCAGATTCTCAGGTCAACATTGGAATTTCTACTGTGTTTTTTATTAATGGCTATTGTACTTAATCTGAATTATATACCAAGTCTTATGTGACAATCCATCCTACTAAAAAAATAATAGCTTAATAGAGCGACTTTTTGGAGTTAAAACTTAGTAGAAAATCTTATTTTTTTCTGAATGTTGAATTGTTTATGCTATTTACAAGTAATTAATAACT
This sequence comes from Oryctolagus cuniculus, assembly GCF_051225735.1. Lineage (NCBI taxonomy): Eukaryota > Metazoa > Chordata > Mammalia > Lagomorpha > Leporidae > Oryctolagus > Oryctolagus cuniculus. The sequence goes on along the minus strand of NC_142869.1, from coordinate 45,734,513 downwards.
AGATTTTGCCATCCAACACTAGAAAGATAACTAAGAAGCGGCATGTATATAATTTTTCACCTGTCATCAACGTTTTGCACATGTTCTCAAGTTCTGTAGGTCAGAAGAGATATTGTTTATTAATGTTCAGAAGTAGTTAAGAACTAGTCCACTGATGCATTTTATCTACTGTATTAATCATTCAATGCTTAATAAAATTTGTTTTTTATTTATTTAAAAGTCAGAGTTACACAGAGAGGAGAAGAGGCAAAGAGTGAGAGAGGTCTTCCATCCTCTGGTTAACTCCCCAATTGGCCACAACAGCTGGAACTGTGCAGATCCAAAGCCAGGAGCCAGGAGCCAGGAGCCAGGAGCTTCTTCCGGGTCTCCCATGCCAGGTGCAGGGGCCCAAGGACTTGGGCCATCTTCTACTGCTTTCCCAGGCCATCGCAGAAAGCAGTATCAGAACAGGAGCAGCCGAGACTTGAACCAGCAGCAATGTGGGATGCTGGCACTGTAGGTGGTAGCTTTATCTGCTAGATCACAGCACTAGCTCCAGTTTGTTTTTTATCCAAATTAATGATTGAGTCTTAAAGAAATTGGCAAAATACATTTGAATATGATACTACCTTTGATTTCCAAAAGTAGTAAGAAGACATTTGTATACCACTATGCTTGATGAAACAAGGCAGTCCCAAAAAGACAAATATCATGTGTTTCATCTGATATGTGGTAGTTAATATAAAATCCAAAAAAAGGATAGAAATGAAGCATGTAACTTGTGATTCGATTTTTTTGCTCTTGTTTATGCTCCACAGAAGTACTTTTTACTTGCTGAATATTATTGTTTGATTAGTGATACATTAAGCATGCAATTATAGACTGGATGGAATTATGCTTTTGCAAAAATTTTAAAAAAGGGAGGAGGAGGATTAAGGGAGAGAGGGATATATGGTTTTCTTAGAATTGTGCATATGAAATACATGAAATCTGTTCTATTTAATTTAATAATAATGCATTTGTTGAATTAGAAAATTAATTACATATATGTTTTTTATTGTCTTTTTCCCTACATGGGTTTTCTGAAATACTGTGTTTCAGAGAAGTGCTCAGGTATCTTTTGCTTCTTGATCTCTAAATTTATACTGCGATTGTGTAGATTATCACAATCACAAAGGTGTTCATTTCAATACCAAAAGATATTGCTTCCTGCCTACTCCTTATATAAATGATTTTTATTTCAATGATTGTTTCATGAAACAATCTGATTTTGAAATTCATTTTCAGGATTTCTCCTAAATAAAAAAATCTTAGTCTTCTGAATTATTTTTAAAGGTTATCTCACCTGATGAATTATGAGAAGACACTGAGTTAGAGCAATTATTTGGTTTCCATATCCGTGCTTCCAGGTCCTTACTTCCTGTATCTGAAAACAACAAGGAAAAAAGTTGTAATCATCCTTTTTCACAAAAGATATTAGACTTGTTTGTCTGCAAGTTAGATTTCATAAATAAATCCCCAAAACGTATGATTCTAGCAAATGCTGTTAAAAAAGATACCACAGAAAGTCTGACAGCACTGCATATCACAATATAAGGGTACATATGCAAGAATCATATATACATATTGTAATCTACTTATGTATAAAATTATAAAGATCCTAAAAATTGACATTATTTGATTTTTATCATAGTTTATATCATACAGCGAACCTGGCACATTACTTTTGCATAAAAGATTTTAAAATTTCATACAAGAATTTCCAAGAAGACTGTTAAAAAATTGCTGTGCTAATATAACATGATACAGATGACCTTAATAAATTCGAAATGTCTTACATCTGAAAATATATTTTTAAAAATAAAAGTACATTTTGAACATAAAGCATAAGTAATCCACAACAGTCTGACTAAACCATTTCATTTATTACAAACATACATTATTTTTAGAGACACATAAAAGCTAATTTTGATCTGACCTTATAGGTGGACTAAGTGAAACTTGGTTTTATGACCGAACAATCCTTAAAAGGATGCTTTTGACTTTTCAATTGCTAAAAATGAAAGTAAATAATGCTCTCAATAAAGTGTTCTGTTAGGATCTACCACAGGAAAGCTTCTATGACTCAAAGTTCTTAAAAGTGAAATGTGCACTTTTAAAAGTTGCATATTTCTTAAGGTCTAAACTAAGTATTTTCTTAAACTAATGCATTTTTCTCTTGTACAGTTTCAGTGACCCTCTCAAACATGTTGGGGGGCACTATTCCCCACTGTTTCATTGTGCATAAGAACACCATTTAAATCATGGGAAATAAACAGTTTCCAATGAACAGACTGTCTTCAGAAGCTCAATTTATGTTCACTATTTCATACTCAGAATGTAGTATCCTTTTGAGGTAACACTGATACCAGCCAAGATTTAAAATATACAAAAGAGTTAACAAAGAAATCTTTTCACCATTTATAAGATAGTTTTCTGTGGTAAAAATTAGGCAACTGTAATAGTGAAGATAACTTTATTACTTCCTATTATGCATAGTTGTGTAAGCATCAAGGTAAAGCAGGAATTCTACTTTTGTGGGTCAAAGTTATGACTCTTGAATTACTGTGCAAGGAATTCCTGTCCATTCACCTGCAAGCTATTTCTGGGAAAGTAGACAGTAGAAATATCCTGGCTTACATATGAAGATATCATTAATGGTCTTAAGTTTTCCAAATATTTGCATAGGATAAATATTATCTTAACTAGTATTTCTGGATATTTTGTATTCGTTTAACCTCTGACAATCTAGATGAAAAAAAAATAACACTAAAAACTAGAATACCACAATCCTCAAATAATACACCAAAAGTAATGTTAGGATGCTGACAATTCATTTTCTTATTTAATAAGGTGTCAGTTTTTAGGAAGATTTGTTGTCCTAAACAGGGATCCTATTAGTGAATTGGGCAGTGATAACATCCTCTAGGGAATGATCATTTGGAAATCAGTGAGCATAGCAATGATTTTTCACAGCACCCCCCAACAGGTGCTATTTCACAGAATTGAATGGCTTTCAAGCTTTCAGGTTTGTGGATATTACTTTTATGTATGAGCAAAAATAAAAATCAAACATTTAGTTTCTCTAATTATTTACAAAGTTGCAAATAACAATATCTTAATTCAGGGAAATAAATTTCAAATACTAATTTATTTAATTTATCTTGTTAAATGTTAGACTCAAAATTTTTTTTAAAATTAAGTACATAATTTTTCTTGAAAAAAGCTAAGTATTCTTACTTTGAAATAATTTGGAATGCATATCACATACATAAATGAATTTATTTATACATCACCTGACACAACTAAATTGCTCTCTTTTGCAGGTCTTTGCCTATTTATTTATAAGGTATGTAAAAATAAATGCGACTTTAGCCCATAAATATTCATAGATTCTATGTATCTGAATATTTATACAGCACCTGCCAACTACTTTGACAGGCATGGTAGCTTAGAATGAATTTACAAAGTAGAGAGGTAGGATGTTTATTTGACATTGAGTTTCAGATCACTTCTAAAACAACTGCGATGTTAAATTTATATAGATAATATAACCAAAAGGCAATATTAGAGAGAAATTGACAAACAATGACATATACGATGCTATAATACTTACAAGCATTAGGTTAAAATAGTCCCCATGTAATGAAACTTTGGGGTCTCATTTTGCAGATAGAAATCATTTCCACGAAGAAACTCCTGGTTTGGACCTTAAACATCCTAGCATGCCACTTGCTGTCATTTGAGTGTGTTAATCAGAATGCTTGTGTGGACCCTTCACAACAACGTCAACTGGAGGAGGAGTTGGGACGACCTTAGATCATAGGAACAGAGCCCTTGTCCCTAGATTAAGGCCTTCCAGGGATCCTCCTAACCAGAGCCAGTTGTAATAAGCCAAGGCAGCCCCTTTCTGTTGTGTGCCTTTTGTATGTGTTCGTTACCCTTATGCTTTGTGCCTTGAGTTGAATTAGTTGAATTAGTACAATGTCTTCACTAGAAACCAAGAATATGCCAATTCCTGAGCCTCGATGAACAAAAGTAATCCTTCCCTCTATTTTTTATAACTCAGAGTCTTATATATTCTGTTATAGCTACAGAAAATGGGCTATTCCATTTATATTGGAAATGAGGTTCTTCTTTTAGTAAGAAAGTAGGGTATGAGAAAAAGTTTTGTTAGTAAAATTCCAATACTGTCATTCTTTTCTTCAGTTTTTAAAACACTTAACTGCCTTAATCAGTAGGCTTGTATACCTGCTGAATGTTACTATTTCGCAATCCTACTTTATCCCCAAATCTCATGGAAAGCTTGGTATAGCTCAAAAGCCATGTTAAGTTAGAGTACCAGAAGACTATGTATTTTGAGTACTTAATACTCACCATTTGCATTTTCTTAAATTGATTATGTTGTCTTCAACACACATCAAAAGTCGACATGTCCTTTCCATTTCCAATCCTTAAACATTAACATTACTGTTGATTACTAACATAATATTAGTGTTCAACAGACTTCTTCACAGAGCAGAATAGAGTAGGACTTTTCAGATTATGTAATAGGACTATGCAGTCTATTGCCAAATTGGCTTACTTTGACTCTCAGTTCTGACACTTACAAGCAATGTTAAGTTTGGGAAAAGGATCAAATTTCTATGTAAAATAGACATAATAATAGGACTCATCTCTTATGATTATTATGGATATCACAGCACCTGATTGTGAAGTGTCTATACCTATACTGCAACAGTAAACTCCTGAAGAATATTAGGATGACTTTGTAAGCTCTGCTGTTCTAACCCTAAAACTTCTCCCTAAGAGATTGCATATACTTCTTTGGTTGAAATTGGTACCTCTTGGTTGATGATCAGCAAGTATTAGACAGTTCAAATATCCTAGTTAGAGATTGACAATTTCTCTTTCAAAAAGAATGCCTTGATATTGGAATCTATTGGTTGATAATCAATAATTGTTACTTGCTTGGTTCTTTTTCCTAATTGGAGATTGCTTTTTTAAAAAGAATTTCTTGCCCAACTTTAAGTGAGTGCATCTTAAAGAATTTGAATTCTGCTTCCCCCAGGGTTGCCATAGCAACCTGCTGTCTGATATTTTGCTTTTCTTTAGTGTTAAACCAGACACTAGTCCTTATCTAACAAGCAACAAACATTCCAACTTTTTCAATCACCATCTTTTAAAAAAATGTTTAAGGTGAACACACTTCATGTACTTCATATATACAGATTTAGGAACACAGTGATACTTCCCTTTTTAAGAACATGGCCCTGGGTGCATATCCATTTCTTTTTAACACTCATCTAACATGCCCTTCAGATCTCAATTTCTCTTCATAGATTTCTACTTTACCTTTTAAGATCTAAAACTCTCTGAGAAGAAAAAGCTTACTTTCTCCAGCTAATTATTTCTGATATTTAATCCTAAAGCCTTTTTTCTCAAGAAACTTTATTTTCTCTTTGGTGTTTTGAGAAAATTCAATAGCCAGAGAAAGATTATTGAAGATGCAGAGATTTTTATTGTCCTCTGCCTTTGGATTTCCAGTAATTTAGTAATTCTGCCCATTGATTTGACATTGAATAATATAGAAATCAAATTCTTTTGTAAAATTAGCCACTCCTCTGTGAGTGAAGCTCTGACATAAAACTCATGGTTGTGGCTTCTAAAATTAACAGCCCAAGGCCAAATGATTACCATATGGTTTAAGGCTACCCTAATTTATAAGAATAACATCTAAAATATTAATAGAAATGGAATTGGACTGCTAATCACTCATAATGTATACGTACTTTGAACTAACACCTTAATGGCAGAATATCCTTAGTCTTTAATAACTCACATGGAATTCAGCTATTTTTGAAGTTTGAAGACACTGCTTCCAGAGCTGGCCAATCATCACAGTGATAACAGGAAATATTGTTCCCCAAATACCTTCCAATTCCTAGTGTGGTTTTATGAGCCAAAACATTTATCTTCTTTTCCTGTGTCCTCATTTCTCTCTCATCTGCAATTTTAGGGAAAAAAAAGCACAGGACTTAAGGTCTCCTGTAACAGCCCACAGAGTGTGTCCAGTGACCATGTTGACTGAGGTTTCTATGGCAGCTATTGTCATGTTCCCCAGGTCTGCTATTTGATAGTTACTCCATAGCCAGTGATTGCTAATGCTACCACAAGACATAATGGCATGCCCAAAGTGAAAATTCCACTTGAGTAATGTTTACTAAGGTCTAAGGCCCAAAAGTCCCTGCACTACACATATCAATTTAAAGAATCACATGGGTGTGGGATCACACTAATACCCCTGTGTTGCTTATCTCTCTAAACTCTTCGATCATACTAGACTTTTTTTCACTACTGTCTACACTGCTGAATGAGATCATGTCCTTACAATTCTGTCAGGTCAACTTCTATGTGTTCTTAAGGCTTGCTCATTATATCCTTCTGAGCATTTTCCTTGACCCTCACTACTAGAATAATTGCCTTTGATTATGCATATTTCTCCTAGCATTGTACTTGCACTATTTTATTGTCCGTTCCTATCATTATATTAAATTTTATAAGGTTTTGGACATGGGACCAATGAGATTCATGTAACCATTGCATGCAGTGAAAGAGACCTGACTGACAAAGAGGGTTAGGTAAATAAAAATGCTGTGCTCTACAAAAGCACTGTTCTACTCATGTCTATATCCTTGTTGGATAATGGGATCCTTGACCTGTAGGACATTTGCACTAGACAATTTTGAATGAGTAAATGAATATCAAAAAGTCATATAATTCTCATTTTTCATTTCATTTTCAAAATTTTAAACACGTTGCCCACATATATGTTTCATAATAATTACTTCCAAATTTGACTTGAGGAATACATAGGACTTCCCAAAGTTATTAGTTTTAAATAATTTCACATCTTTAGTGTGTTTTTTCCAGAAACTTAGGACCCAAGTTTTGCTCTCAACTCTAACAGGTTTCACTTTAATATTATGGTGATATAAAAGCATTAATTTTTTATGTCAACTAGATTAATAGTTTTTGCTTCCCATATACTTATTTGCTTGATTTATATTTTGAAATAACCCTTTAGAAATCTCCAAATTAAGATAACATTTTCTAAAAACGGTAACACATTGAATTTCAAAATTAGTTAGTTTCAAGCAGTGTTGGACTATTTTCATACAGATAATTTATGAAAACATGTTAGCAAACCCTTCTAGATCAGCAACTCAAGCCAAAGCACCATGTAGAATGAGTCTAGCTAAGATTTACTGAATGTGACCTGATTTGCAGAGTTACCTGGATGTCCACAAGGCATGGGAAAATAATAAGCTCTAGTTGGTTTAAACCATCAAATTTTAATTTATATATTCTCATTTTATTTGAAAAACAGAGAGACAAAAGACAGAAACAGAGAGAGAGAGAGAGAGAGAGAGACAGTTGTGGGGGAGAAAACTTCCATCTACTGATTCATTCTAGAAATGGTTGCAACAGCCAGGATTGGACCAGGCCAAAGCCAGGATCCCAGAACTCAACTCAGATCCTCTATAAGAGTGATAGGGAGGCCGGCGCCGCGGCTCACTAGGCTAATCCTCCTCCTTGCAGCGCCGGCACACGGTGTTCTAGTCCCGGTTGGGGCGCCGGATTCTGTCCCGGTTGCCCCTCTTCCAGGCCAGCTCTCTGCTGTGGCCCGGGAGTGCAGTGGAGGATGGCCCAGGTGCTTGGGCCCTGCACCCCATGGGAGACCAGGAAAAGCACCTGCCTCCTGGCTCCTGCCATCAGATCAGCGCGGTGCACCGGCCGCAGCGCGCTGGCCACGGCGGCCATTGGAGGGTGAACCAAAGGCAAAGGAAGACCTTTCTCTCTGTCTCTCTCTCTCTCACTGTTCACTCTGCCTGTCAAAAAAAAAAAAAAAAAAAAAAAAAAAAAGAGTGATAGGGAACAAAGAACTTGAGCCATTACCCACTGCCTCACAGACTGTACTCTAGCAGGAAGCTGAGTCTCAAATGCAGGTACTGAAATCAAACCAGTCACTCTGATATGGGAAAAGCTACCTAAATATGCATCGCAAAGACTGTACCAATGCCAAAATCAAAACCACTAAGTTTTGTGATAGTTTTTTAAGCAGTAATTAGTTCTTTTTTTTTGATTTTTTAACTTTTATTTAATGAATATAAATTTCCAAAGTACAGCTTATGGATTACAATGCCTTCCCCCCCATAACGTCCCTCCAACCCGCAACCCTCCCCTTTCCCACTCCCTCTCCCCTTCCATTCACATCATGATTCATTTTTGATTCTCTTTATATACAGAAGATCAGTTTAGCATACATTAAGTAAAGATTTCAACAGTTTGCTCCCACACAGAAACATAAAGTGAAAAATACGGTTTGAGTACTAGTTATAGCATTAAATCTCAATGTACAGCACATTAAGGACAGAGATCCTACATGAGGAGTAAGTGCACAGTGACTCTGTTGTTGACTTAACAAATTGACACTCTTGTTTATGGCATCAGTAATCACCCTAGGCTCTTGTCATGAGCTGCCAAGGCTATGGAAGCCCCCTGAGTTCACCGACTCTGATCATATTTAGACAAGGCCATGGTCAAAGTGGAAGTTCTCTCCTCCCTTCAGAGAAAGGTACCTCCTTCTTTGATGACCCATTCTTTCCACTGGGATCTCACTCGTGGAGATCTTTCATTTAGGTTTTTTTTTTTTTTTTTCCCCCCAGAGTGTCTCGGCTTTCCATGCCTGAAATACTCTCATGGGCATTTCAGCCGGATCCGCATGACTTAATGGCTGATTATGAGGCCAGAGTGCTGTTTAGGACATCTGCCACTCTATGGGTGTGTTGTGTATCTCACTTCCCATGTTGGATCATTCTCTCCCTTTTTGATTCTATCAGCTAGTATTTGCAGACACTAGTCGTGTTTATGTGATCCCTTTGGTTCTTAGTCCTATCATTATGATCAATTGTGAACAGAAATTGATCACTGGGACTAGTGAGATGGCATTGTTTGGAATCCCCTGGTATGTTTCTAACTCTACCGTTTGAGGTAAGTCAGCTTGAGTATGTCCCGAATTGCACATCTCTTCCCTCTCTTATTCCCACTCTTATATTTAACAGTGATCACTTTTCAGTTAAGATTCAGCACTTAAGAAGAATTGTGTATTGCTTACAGTATTCAACCAAAAGTATTAAGTAAAACAAACAAACAAAAAAATACTAAGAGGGATAACATATTAAGGTGCTTATCAACAGTCAGTGTGAGGGCTGATCAAGTCACCGTTTCTCATAGTGTTCATTTCACTTTAACAGGTTTCCTTTTTGGTGCTCAGTTAGTTGTCACCTATCAAGGAGAACAAGTGGTATTTGTCCCTTTGGGATTGGCTTATTTCACTCAACATAACGTTTACCAAATTCATAACAGGGATCACTTTCAGTTATAATTTAAACACCTACGAATAATTGTGTGTTAATTGCAAAGTTCAACCAATGGTACTAGAATCAAAAAAAAAATACTAAAATGGATAAAGTATTACATTGTACATCAACCGTCAGGACAAGAGCTGATCAAGTCACTGTTTCTCATAGTGTCCATTTCACTTCAACAGGTTTCCCCTTTGGTGCTCAGTTAGTTGGTGCCGATCAGGGAGAACATATGATATTTCTCCCTTTGGGATTGGCTTATTTCACTCAGCATGATGTTTTCCAAATTCCTCCATCTTGTTGCAAATGACTGGGTTTCGTTGTTTTTGACTGCTGTATAGTATTCTATAGAGTACATGTCCCATAATTTCTTTATCCAGTCTACTTTTGATGGGCATTTGGGTTGGTTCCAGGTCTTAGCTATTGTGAATTGAGCTGCAATAAACATTAATGTGCAGACAGCTTGTATGTTTGCCAATTTCATTTCCTTTGGGTAAATTCCAAGGAATGGGATGGCTGGGTTGAATGGTAGGGTTATATATAGGTTTCTGAGGAATCTCCAGACTGACTTCCATAGTGGCTTAACCAGTTTGCGTTCCCACCAAGAATGAATTAGTGTCCCTTTTTCCCCACATCCTCTCCAGCATCTATTGTTGGTAGATTTCTGAATGTGAGTAATTCAAACTGCAGTGAGGTGGAACCTCTTTGTGGTTTTGATTTGCATTTCCCTGATTGCTAGTGATCTTGAGCATTTTTTCATGTGTCTGTTGGCCATTTGGATTTCCTCTTTTGAAAAATATCTATTGAGGTCCTTGGCCCATCTCTTAAGTGGGTTGTTTGTTTCGATGTTGTGGAGTTTCTTGATTTCTTTGTAGATTCTGGTTATCAACCCTTTATCAGTTGCATAGTTTGCAAATATATTTTCCCATTCTGTCGGTTGTCTCTTCACTCTCCTGACTGTTTCTTTTGCAGTACAGAAACTTCTGAATTTCATGCAACCCCAAATGTTAATTTTGGATTTGACTGTCTGTGCTTCTGGGGTGTTTTGCAAGAAGTCATTGCTGGTACCTATATCTTGCAGGGTTTTTCAATGCTCTCTAATATTTTGATGGTGTCAGGTCATAGATTTAAGACTTTAATCCATGTTGAGTGAATTTTTGTGTAAGGTGAAAGGTAGGGGTCTTGCTTCATGATTCTGCACGTGGAAATCCAATTTTCCCAGCACCATTTATGGAATAGACTGTCCTTACTCCAGGGATTGGATTTGGATCCTTGATCAAATATAAGTTGGCTGTAGATGTTTGGATTGATTTCTGGTGTTTCTATTCTGTTCCATTGGTCTATCCACCTGTTTCTGTACCAGTACCATGCTGTTTTGATTACAACTGCCCTGTAGTATGTCCTGAAATCTGGTATTGTGATGCCTCCAGCTTTGTTTTTGTTGTACAAGATTGCTTTAGCTATTCGAGGTCTCCTGTGTCTCCATATAAATTTCAGCACCATTTTTTCCAGTTCTGAGAAGAAGGTTTTCGGTATCTTGATTGGTATTGCATTGAATGTATAAATTGCTTTTGGGAGAATGGACATTTTGATGATGTTGATTCTTCCAATCCATGAGCATGGAAGATTTTTCCATTTCTTGGTATCCTCTTCTATTTCTTTCTTTAAGGTTTTGTAATTTTCATCATAGAGATCCTTAACGCACTTGGTTAAATTTATTCCAAGGTATTTAATTGTTTATGTAGCTATTGTGAATGGGATTGATCTTAGAAGTTCTTCCTCAGCCATGGCATTGCCTGTGTATACAAAGGCTGTTGATTTTTGTGCATTGATTTTATATCCTGCTACTTTGCCAAAATCTTCCATGAGTTCCAATAGTCTCTTAGTAGAGTTCGTTGTATCCCCTAAATAAAGAATCATATCATCTGCAAAGAGGGATAGTTTGAGTTCTTCCTTGTTGTATCTTCTTGTTGTATTGATCCCTTAATCATTATATAGTGTCCCTCTTTGTCTCTCTTAACAGTTTTTGTGGTAAAGCTTATGTTGTCCGATATTAAGATGGCTACGCCCGCTCTTTTTTCATTTCTGTTGGCATGGTATATCTTTTTCCAGCCTTTCACTTTCATTCTGTATGGATCTTTGTTGGAAAGATGTGTTTCTTGTAAGCAGCAATTTGTATCCCTTTAATTTCTTTTTCTTGCCTAATAGCTCTGGCTAGAACTTCCAGAACTATATTGAATAGCAGTGGTGAGAGTGGGCATCCCTGCCTGGTGCCAGATCTCAGTGGAAATGCTTCCAACTTTTCCACATTCAATAGGATGTTGGCCGTGGGTTTTTCATAGATTGCTTTGATTGTATTAAGGAATGTTCCTTCCAAACCCAGTTTGCTTAGAGTTTTCATCATGAACGGGTGTTGCATTTTATCAAGTGCTTTCTCTGCATCTATTGAGATAATCATATGGTTTTTCTTCTGCAGTCTGTTTATGTGGTGTATCATGTTGACTGTTTTGCGCACATTAAACCATCCCTGCATGCCAAGGATAAATCCCACTTGGTCTGGGTGCATGATCTTTCTGGTGTGTGGTTGCATGCTATTGGCCAGAATTTTATTGAGGATTTTTGCATCTATGCTCATCAGGGATATTGGTCTGTAATTCTCTTTCAATGCTGCATCTTTTTCTGGCTTAGGAATTAAGGTGATGCTGGCTTCATAGAAAGAATTTGGTAGGACTCCCTCTTTTTCGATTGTTCTGAATATTTTAAGAAGAATTGGAGTCAGTTCTTGTTTAAATGTCTGGTAGAATTCAGCAGTGAATCCATCTGGTCCTGGGCTTTTCTTTGTTGGGAGGGCCTTTATTACTGTTTCAATTTCTGTCTCAGTTATGGATATGTTTAGGTTTTCTATTTCTTCCTGGTTCAATTTAGGTAGGTTGCATGTGTCCAGGAATCTATCCATTTCTGATAGGTTTCCTTGTTTGCTGGCATACAAGTCCTTGTAGTAATTTCTGATGATTCTTTTTATTTCTGTGGTGTCTGTTGTTATGTTTCCTTTTTCATCTCTGATTTTATTGTTTTGGGTCTTTTCTCTTCTTTTTTTAGTTAGTTGGGCCAATGGGGTGTCAATTTTGTTTATTTTTTCAAAAAACCAGCTCCTCGTTTGGCTGATTTTTTGTAATTTTTTTCTTGATTCAATCCTGTTGATTTCTTCTCTGATTTTAATTATTTCTCTTCTCCTACTAGATTTGGGTCTGGTTTGCTGTAGGTTTTCTAGATCCTTGAGGTGACTTGAAAGCTCATCTATTTGGTGCCTTTCCAATTTCTTGAGGTAGGCACCTATTGATATAAACTTTCCTCTTAACACTGTTTTTGCTGCGTCCCATAAGTTTTGGTATGTTTTGTTGTTATCCTCATTTACTTCCAGAAAGTTTTTGATTTCTCTTTTAGTTTCTTCTATGACCCATTGATCATTCAGGAGCATGTTGTTCAATCTCCATGTGTTTGCGTATGCTCTAGGGATTCCTGAGTTGCTAATTTCCAAATTCATTCCTCTATAGTCTGAGAAGCTGCATGGTATGATTCTAATTCTTTTGAATTTGCTGAGACTTGATTTATGGCCTAGTATGTGGTCAATCCTAGAGAAGGTTCCATGTACTGCTGAGAAGAATGTAAAATCTTTAGCTGTAGGATTGAAAGTTCTGTATATATCTGTTAGATCCATTTGGGCTATAGCGTCATTTAAATCTACTGTATCCTTGTTGATCTTCTGTCCTATTGATCTGTCTATTTCTGAGAGTGGAGTATTGAAGTCCCCCAGTACTAATGTATTGAAATCTAAGTCTCCCTTTAAGTCCCTTAACAAATCTTGTAGATAAACCAGTGCCCTGTAGTTAGGTGCATATACATTGATCATTGTTATATCTTCTTGTTGTATTGATCCCTTAATCATTATATAGTGTCCCTCTTTGTCTCTCTTAACAGTTTTTGTGGTAAAGTTTATGTTGTCCGATATTAAGATGGCTACGCCCGCTCATTTTTCATTTCTGTTGGCATGGTATATCTTTTTCCAGCCTTTCACTTTCATTCTGTATGGATCTTTGTTGGAAAGATGTGTTTCTTGTAAGCAGCAAATAGATGGGTTTTGTTCCTTAACCCAATCAGCCAATCAGTGTCTTTTAACTGGACAGTTCAGGCCATTAACATTCAATGTGACTAATGATAAGTGGTAACTTTGCCCTGCCATTTGCCAAAGATAAGTTCTAATATATGCTTTGAATTCCCTGTTGTCGCTCCCCCTCTTCGTGGAAGAACCACACAGAACCCTGCCTAGGCTTCATATCCGAGTCACGGTACCATTATGTCGCTCCCCCTCTTCGTGGAGGAACGACACAGGACCCTGTGCTGTTCTTTCGTCTGCTCGGCCCTCCCCGGGTTTGCTGCTGGTTCTTCCCGGGTTGGCTACTGTCCCTTCCACCTCCATGGAAGGGCAGTTCCCCCTGCCACATTCCTCACTTCCGCAGGGGAGCGGCACACTGCCGGCCAGCTCTCTCGGGGGCTGCACAGGTGTTCCCCTTAGATGTTCCCCTTAGATGTTCCTGGTGCATGCCGTCTCTCTCCTCCTTTATAGTCCTCCTCCGCCAATCCTAACTCGGCTGCCCACACGCCAAGTACGCTGCTCTCCTCCAATCAGGAGCAAGTCCTACAGTTTATTGGCTGAACTGGAGGCAGCTGTGTAGAAGCTGTTTTCTTCTCTCCCAGCGCCATATTGTGGGAGAGCAGATGCATAGAATAAGTCTTAATTCCAGTAACTTAGTCTAGTCCGAGTTGCTCCCCACACCCTGTGATCTTTTGCTGTGAGGTTTCCTTCCTTTACCTTCTTTCATATTGATGACCGTGTTTCTGTGTTTCTGTGTGTAACACATCTTTAAGCATCTTTTGCAGGGCTGGACGAGTGGCAACAAATTCTTTCAATTTCTGTTTGCTATGAAAAGTCTTTATTTCACCTTCATTCACAAATGAGAGCTTGGCAGGATATAATATTCTGGGCTGGCAGTTTTTCTCTCTTAGTACCTGGGCTATATCTCGCCATTCCCTCCTAGCTTGTAGGGTTTCTGATGAGAAGTCAGCTGTGAGTCTGATTGGAGATCCTCTGAGAGTAATCTGACGTTTCTCTCTTGCACATTTTAGGATCTTTTCTTTATGTTTCACTATGGAGAGTTTAATTACAATGTGTCATGGTGAGGATCTCTTTTGGTCGTGTTTATTAGGGGTTCTGTGAGCTTCCTGTACTAGGATTTCTCTGTCCTTCTCCAAACCTAGGAAATTTTCTGCTAATATCTCACTAAAAAGGCCTTCTAATCCTTTCTCCCTCTCCATGCCTTCAGGAACTCCTAGAACCCGAATGTTGGGTTTTTTAATAGTATCCTGAAGATTCCCGACAATATGTTTTAGATTCCTAATTTCCTCTTCTTTTCTTTGGTCTGACTGTATCCTTTCCTGTTCTCTGTCTTCTAAGTCCGATATTCTCTCTTCTGCTTCACCCATTCTGTTTGTAAGGCTCTCTATTGTGTTTTTCATTTGATCTATTGAATTCTTCACTTCAGTCACTATCACAGTTTCCTGTTGTACTAGTTGTTTCATTTCATTTTGATTCCTCCTTAATATTTCATTTCCTCGAGAGAGATTTTCTATCTTGTCCATTAAGGATTTCTGTAGTTCAAGAATTTTTTTTGAGAACTTCTTAATGTTCTTATCAATTTTTTGAGATCTGCTTCTTGCATTTCTTCTATCTCATCATCTTCATAATCTTGAAATCTGGTGTCTTTTTCATTTGGGGGCATCATGGTGACTTCCTTGTTTTTATTACCTCGGTTTTTGCATTTGTTATTTGGCATATTGGAGACATTTGGTTTCTTCACTGTGGTGCTTTTTCTTGTTATACTATGACTCTAGATTAAGTGGACTTTCTGTTTTTGATGGAGCCTTAGAGGCTTGAGATGGGTGTGGCCTGAGAGCTCTGTTTGGTGTGCCAAAGGTGACCCTCCCAGGTTAGGCGTGGTAGATCTCTCTCTCTCTTTCTTTCTTTTTTTGATTCAAAAGGGAAGTAATTCCGCACAGCTGAACAAAGTTGGAGTTAGTTAGCAGGCAAATGATATACCCACAGGAGCCAGAGATTGGAAGCTCTTTCCCAAGGACCACACAGGGAATCTGTTCTGCCCTCAGAGTGGGCTCAAATTCTCCTTCAGTCTCCCACTGGGTTGCCAAAGTTATGGAATTGTAGCGTCTCTGGAGAGTACTCACGTGAATTCCGTGAGTTCTCTCCCCCACCGTCTCTTTTTTCACAGTCTCAGTTCAGTAGCACCACAAATTTACTATGTCCTAATCTCCTATTAATTCACCCCGCCCAGAGTCAGGTTTTTCTGCTAGGCTCAGGGCTGGTGCAGACCTGACGTCGCTCTGCTTGTGACGTATGTCCAAGATGGCGCCTGCTCTTTGTCTTGCTCGCCTTTGAGAGGTGACTGGAGAGAGAGAAACCTGTGTCCATACCAGTCACTTTTTTTTTCTCTCTCTCTCTCTCTCTTCTAGTTAGCCTGGTGAACTTTTCCCCATGGGGTCGTTCCCTCTAGTCTCCTCTTTCTGCTTGCCTGCCAGTGTCTCGGGCAGAGGCAAGATGGCGGAATAGGAAGGGAGCACACTGATAGTCCAGGGAGAGACAGTATAATAAAAGTGGAGATACTGCAGGTTCAAGGAAGAGTAGGGGAAGAAACAGCAGAAGAAACTCTTCTAGAACACGTGATTCACCGTGTACCTGCGTGGAGAGTGTGGGAGCCCACAGTTCGGTACACCAGTGGCAGACTCAACAGACCAGCACTGGAACGCGAGGTGAGTAATTAGTTCTTATTAAGAACTTTCTAAGTGATCTTCTTTTTTTTTTTTAATAATATTATTTCATTGAAAGGTAGTGTTTAGTGAAACATTGCATCAATAAAACAATGTTTATAGGCCAGCACCATGTCTCAATTGGCTAATCCTCTGCCTGCGGTGCTGGCACCCAGGGTTCTAGTCCCAGTTGGGGTGCTGGGTATCAGTCCCATTGCTCCTCTTCCAGTCCAGCTTTCTGCTGTGGCCCAGGAGGGCAGAGGAGGATGACCCAAGTGCTTAGGTCCCTGCACCCACATGGGAGACCAGGAGGAAGTACCGGCTCCTGGCTTTGGATTGGTGCAGCGCCAAGCCAGCCATAGCAGCCATTAGGGGAGTGAATCAACAGAAGGAGACCTTTCTCTCTGTCTCTCTCTCACTGTCTACTCACTGTCTATAACTCTGTCTCTGTATCTCTACCTCACTGTCAAATTCTACACGGCAAAAAATTAAAAAACAACAATGTTCATAAAAATATAATATACGCAACTTTTACTCTACCTAGGTTTCCTGTTCCAAGAAATTGGATTATCTGTGTTACGTTTGTCAACAGAAAAATAGACAAAGATGATAGCTAGTGTTGTTTAATAATATATGAGGGACAATTCTAACTCCACCATTTGGGGAAAGTCCGATTGAGCATGTCCCAAATTCTACATCTCCTCCCTCTCTTATTCCCACTGTTATATTTAATAGGGATCGCTTTTCAGTTAAAATTTAAACACCTACGAATAATTGTGTGTTAATTACAGAGTTCAACCAATAGTACTAGAACAAAACAAAGGAAAAATACTAAAATGGATAAAGTATTACATTGTACATCAACAGTCAGCACAAGAGCTGATCAAGTCACTGTTTCTCATAGTGTCCATTTCACTTCAACAGGTTTCCCCTTTGGTGCTCAGTTAGTTGTCGCTGATCAGGGAGAATATATGATATTTGTCCATTTGGGACTGGCTTAATTCACTCAGCATGATGTTTTCCAGATTCCTCCATCTTGTTGCAAATGACGGGATTTCATTGGTTTTGACTGCTGTATATTATTCTATAGAGTACATGTCCCATAATTTCTTTATTCAGTCTACTGTTGATGGGCATTTGGGTTGGTTCCAGGTCTTAGCTATTGTGAATTGAGCTGCAATAAACATTAATGTGCAGACAGCTTGTATGTTTGCCAATTTCAATTCCTTTGGGTAAATTCCAAGGAGTGGGATGGCTGGGTTGAATGGTAGGGTTATATTCAGGTTTCTGAGGAATCTCCAGACTGACTTCCATAGTGGTTTAACCAGTTTGCATTCCCACCAAGAATGAATTAGTGTCCCTTTTTCCCCACATCCTCTCCAGCATCTATTGTTGGTAGATTTCTGCATGTGAGCCATTCTAACCGGGGTGAGGTGAAAACTCATTGTGGTTTTGATTTGCATTTCCCTGATTGCTAGTGATCCTGTACATTGTTTCATGTGCCTGTTGGCCAATTGGATTTCCTCTTTTGAAAAGTGTCTATTGAGGTCCTTGGCCCATCTCTTAAGTGGGTTGTTTGTTTTGATGTTGTAGAGTTTCTTGATCTCCCTGTAGATTCTGGTTTCAACCCTTTATCTGTTGCATAGTTTGCAAATATATTTTCCCATTCTGTCAGTTGCCTCTTCACTTTCTTGACTGTTTCTTTTGCAGTACAGAAACTTCTCAATTTCATGCAATCCCAAATGTTAATTTTGGATTTGACTGTCTGTGCTTCTGGGGTGTTTTCCAAGAAGTCATTGCCGGTACCTATATCTTGCAGGGTTTTTTCAATGCTCTCTAATATTTTGATGGTGTCAGGTCATAGATTTAAGTCTTTAATCCATGTTGAGTGAATTTTGTGTAAGGTGAAAGGTAGGGGTCTTGCTTCATGATTCTGCACGTGGAAATCCAATTTTCCCAGCACCATTTATGGAATAGACTGTCCTTACTCCAGGGATTGGATTTGGATCCTTGATCAAATATAAGTTGGCTGTAGATGTTTGGATTGATTTCTGGTGTTTCTATTCTGTTCCATTGGTCTATCCACCTGTTTCTGTACCAGTACCATGCTGTTTTGATTACAACTGCCCTGTAGTATGTCCTGAAATCTGGTATTGTGATGCCTCCAGCTTTGTTTTTGTTGTACAAGATTGCTTTAGCTATTCGAGGTCTCCTGTGTCTCCATATAAATTTCAGCACCATTTTTTCCAGTTCTGAGAAGAAGGTTTTCGGTATCTTGATTGGTATTGCATTGAATGTATAAATTGCTTTTGGGAGAATGGACATTTTGATGATGTTGATTCTTCCAATCCATGAGCATGGAAGATTTTTCCATTTCTTGGTATCCTCTTCTATTTCTTTCTTTAAGGTTTTGTAATTTTCATCATAGAGATCCTTAACGTACTTGGTTAAATTTATTCCAAAGTATTTAATTGTTTATGTAGCTATTGTGAATGGGATTGATCTTAGAAGTTCTTCCTCAGCCATGGCATTGCCTGTGTATACAAAGGCTGTTGATTTCTGTGCATTGATTTTATACCCTGCTACTTTGCCAAAATCTTCCATGAGTTCCAATAGTCCCTTAGTAGAGTTCGTTGTATCCCCTAAATAAAGAATCATATCATCTGCAAAGAGGGATAGTTTGAGTTCTTCCTTCCCAATTTGTATCCCTTTAATTTCTTTTTCTTGCCTAATAGCTCTGGCTAGAACTTCCAGAACTATATTGAATAGCAGTGGTGAGAGTGGGCATCCCTGCCTGGTGCCAGATCTCAGTGGAAATGCTTCCAACGTTTCCCCATTTAATAGGATGCTGGCCGTGGGTTTTTCATAGATTGCTTTGATTGTATTGAGGAACGTTCCTTCCAAACCCAGTTTGCTTAGAGTTTTCATCATGAACGGGTGTTGCATTTTATCAAGTGCTTTCTCTGCATCTATTGAGATAATCATATGGTTTTTCTTCTGCAGTCTGTTTATGTGGTGTATCATGTTGACTGTTTTGCGCACATTAAACCATCCCTGCATGCCAAGGATAAATCCCACTTGGTCTGGGTGGATGATCTTTCTGGTGTGTGGTTGCATGCTATTGGCCAGAATTTTATTGAGGATTTTTGCATCTATGCTCATCAGGGATATTGGTCTGTAATTCTCTTTCAGTGCTGGGGATTCCAATACAATCCCATCAAGGTGGCAAGTACCACTGCCATCTCACTAATTGTAACTGGCATTAGGTGAAACCTCATTGTGGTTTTGATTTGCATTTCTCTGATTGCTAGTGATCTTGAGCATTTTTTCATGTGTCTGTTGGCCATTTGGATTTCCTCTTTTGAAAAATGTCTATTGAGGTCCTTGGCCCATCTCTTAAGTGGGTCGTTTGTTTTGATGTTGTGGAGTATCTTGATTTTTTGTAGATTCTGGTTATCAATCCTTTATCTATTGCATAGTTTGTAAATATTTTTTCCCATTCTATCGGTTGCCTCTTCACTTTCCTGACTGTTTCTTTTGCAGTGATCAATTTAAGTTCACAATTGATCATACTGATAGGTCTAAGAGTCAAAGGAATCACACAAAGACTAGTGTCTGCTAATACTAACTGATAGAATCAAAAAGGAAGAGAACGATCCATCATGGGAAGTGGGATACACAGCAGACTCATAGAATGGGAGATGTCCTAAACAGTACTCTGGCCTCAGAATCAGCCCCTAAGGCATTTGGATATGGCTGAAGAACCCATGAGAGTATTTTAGGCATGGAAAGCCAAGACACCCTGGAAAAAAAAAGACCTAAGTGAAAGATCTCTGTGAGTGAGATCCCAGTGGAAAGAACGGGGCCATCAAAGAAGGAGGTACCTTTCTCTGAAGGGAGAAGAGAACTTCCACTTTGACTATGACCCTCTTGGAATAAGATCAAAGTTGGCGAACTCAAGAGGCTTCCATAGTCTTGGCAACTCATGACTAGAGCCTAGGGAGATTACTGACACCATAAACAACAGTGTCAAAATTGTTAAGTCAAAAACAGGAGTCTCTGTGTACTTACTTCTCATGTGGGATCTGTCCTTAATGTGTTGTCCAATGTGAAGTAATGCTATAACTAGTACTGAAACAGTGTTTTACACTTTGTGTTTCTATGTGGGTGCAAACTGATGAAATCTTTACTTAATATATACTGAATTGATCTTCTGTATATAAAGATAATTGAAAATGAATCTTGATGTGAATGGAAGGGGAGAGGTACGGGAGATGGGAGGTATGTGAGTGGGAGGGAAATAATGGGGGGGGAATTGTAATCTATAAACTGTTCTTTGGAAATTTTTATTTACTAAATAAAAAATAATAATATTATATGAGGGGCCTTCAACAAATTCAGAAATGTGCATATTATGAAAAAAACTATGGGTTTCAAAAAATTTTGCCTAAAGTAATTCTTGTTGACTTTTATAACTTGTCCAAACATGATGTGGCTTAATGCACAAAGAATGCTAAGCACTAAGAAAGCACTAAGATGAGATATTAGTTCAGAAAGAAACCCTATCACAGCAACGTGGATTCTGCTAGAATTTAAAAATAAACAAACATCCAATTCATAGTTAAGGTTGGGTGGAATAATGGTGAAATCATTTACGCTTTTTGAAAAGTGTATTAGGAAAATGTCCCCAAATAAATCAGCAGTTTACAAATTGACAAATTAGTTCTTTGACAGCACATTAGTAAACTAAAGATGAGACTATGTTGAAGCTCACAGAAGAAGGACATTCACAATTTGTGAGGAAGAAATTAATATTCTTCACGCACTGACTGAAGAATATTGGTGATTGCCAGTAGAAACAACAGTCAACACCATAAAATTTTCAAAAGGTTTGACTTACAAAATTCTGACTGAGAAAGTCGAGTAAACTTTCCCTTGATGGATATTATAACTATTTCAGATAAGCTGCAGAAAAAAGCAGTTTTCAGTGGAAATTTTCAATATGTAAAATCAAGATCCTGCAGCACATTTTTTTTTTCAAATTACAGAGCAACTCTTTTCTCTGAACCTTATTTACCTCTTTTCATATTCATACATGCTTCTTCTGCAATAACTATATACTAATGCTTTACTTATATTAAGATACATATCTATCAAAATTATATATATCTATCCAGATTAGAAAGGAATATCAATGTGTGCAAAGATTTTTATCTTTTGCTATTCTGTGTTATATCTCCAACTCTTAAAAATAGCATGACACAAAGCAGACTCATAGAACGACAATCACTTTAAGTAAAATTCTGACCTCAGAATCAGCACTTAAGTCTTCCTGATCTGGCAGAAAAGCCCATAAGAGCATTTCAGGCATGGAAAGCCAAGACACTGTGGCAAAAATGTTGCAAATAAAGGATCTATGTGATACCCCAGCAGAAAGAAGTGGCCATTAAAGTAACTTCCACTTTGCTTATGGCCTTATCCAAATATTGAAGTAGTTTGTGGACTAAAAAGTCTTCAATAGCCTAGGCAGCTCATGTCAAGAGCTTTAGGTGGTCACTGATGTTATACCTAAGAGCGTTAATTGTTAAATTAACGAGTCACTGTGCACTAACTCCTCATGCAGGACCTCTATCTCCAATGAGTTGTATTATGAGAGTTGACTTTAAAACAAGTTCTCAAACAGTTTTGTGTGTGTGGGTGTGTGTGCAAATTGTTGAATCTTCACTTAGTATAGAGTTGGTGTTCTGTGTACAAAGTTGGTTGAAAATGAATATTAATGGAGAATGAAGCAGAGAAGAGGAGAGGGAGGAGGAGGAGATGTGGGAGTGTGAGTGGCAGGGTGAGTATGGTGGGAAGAATAACTATATTTCTAAAGTTCTACTTATGAAATTCATATTCCTTAAAAATAAAGTAAAAATATCATGGGCAAAATGAACATTTAATAAGTATCCAATCAATTCATCTTAATAGTTTTGTATATTTTTAAATACAAAATGCTTACTTGCTTTTCGCAACTAAAATTTCTTCCCTTTGACCCTTGATATAATTAATTTTCTTGCAGGATCACATTTGTTGCTACCAAAAATATTAATCATGCTAAAACAGAAATGAATAAAGAAATGAATATATAATCACCTTCATGAGTCATTGTAAAGATGCATGAGACCCTGTTCAACTAAACACAAAATCATAACTATCCCTAGTGTGAATCAGGCATAACATCTGGCACAGAAGAAAATACAACTTAATTAGGAAAACAAAATCCCTGACTGTTCTCAAGATTTTTATTTTAAGAAACTAATACACATTTAAGATTCTCAGAATGTGTTAATTGTTTTCAATAAACTTTTACCAGTGATTTATGATTTTATAATATTCAAAAATGGAAGATTGGAATGTTTCTAACCAAAGAAGAATTATTTTGAGCCTTAATTGAAGAGCATATATAGTTTGTTGATGGATACAGAATTACTCATTTGGCAAATCATTTCTGGAAATCAACTGGTGATGTGCTACAAGTTATTCACTTTCACATTGTATAATATTTTATTAGGATTTACAAACTGGGAATTATTTTTTAAATAGATTGATTTCATAACAGGCTCAAAAATCATTAAACTTATGCTAAAATTATTAAATGACAAAGTATTAATCCATATAAAATTAAGACAATTGAAAAGATGAGAATAATATAGGAATTCAAGTTGTGTTACCTTTATTACTTTACATAGGTTACTGTAGTATTAAAAGGGCATTTTCAAATGGAAATAT
This sequence comes from Oryctolagus cuniculus, assembly GCF_051225735.1. Lineage (NCBI taxonomy): Eukaryota > Metazoa > Chordata > Mammalia > Lagomorpha > Leporidae > Oryctolagus > Oryctolagus cuniculus. The sequence goes on along the minus strand of NC_142869.1, from coordinate 45,711,420 downwards.
TCTTAACTATTTTCTTAAAATCTTATAGTGAACATTGGAAGGCTGGTAAATATTGAGAAAATCTCATAAATGAACCTTGAAAGGTTGTTAAATACTGAGAAAATCTCAGAGTGCGTGATAGTAAAACAAAACTTAATTTTTCAAGTCATAGTAATTATGCTGGCTATCACACCATTTTGGATATAATGTGAAGTTAATAGGCCAAGTAATTAGTATGCTCTAGGTCAGAATTTTCACCTCAGAAATGGAAGGATAAATGAAGACAAAGCAGTGTAATATTAAACACACAAGCAAAGGAGCAGTAATACATCATAATGAAAATATGAAAAATCACTTAAGAAATAGTGCGATTTTACTGGCTCATTAAAAATACAGAAATTATTTAGTTTGTAAGTTTCAGGAAAATTAAAACACATTAAATTCAATAGAGTTTCTAATAGATTTTATTAAATATGTAGCACACACTTACACGTAATATTTGTTACACATATATACATCATGCATTACATTACTTGTACTCTTCCTGGTTAGCTACTAAGTTCTCCTAATTGTAAAGGTAAGTAAATATTTAAGCTATTTTGAAGAAGATAAAGCTTGCACCAGAGAGCTGTTCTCAGATGGAAGAAAAAAATCTAATGTAGCCAGATATTGAAAACAGCTTTCCTACTGTCCAATAATAGAGACCAATACCAAACCGAGTATTAAACGAGCTAAATATTCTTTATCTATATTCAGAGAGATGCTAAGATGAGAAACAAGGTAAACTCCGTAAAGCTTCTTAAGAGGCCTTGAAATGGTACTCATTCACGCCCAGTGCAGAAAGAGGATGGTTACCTGAGGGGAAGACAGTGCTCTGCAGGGAGGATACTCTTCACAAAAAGAGAGAGATCTGTAGCATCTTCCTCAGGGCATGTTTTGCAGGAAGAAGGATGTTTACTACAGAAGTTCATGAGACCAACCCTGTGGAAGGGAGGGCTAGGAAGAAAGAACATATAGGACTGAATCAAAACTATAGACAGCCCTGCGGCTGATGACTCCTCTGAGCTGACCTGAGTTAAGTTGAAGGTCCCAGTTTTGGCATCTCCACATTATGAAATTATTTGGATGTAGGCCAGACTTGGAAGAAGGCATGGCTTTGAGAAAGACACTTTTCTTTAACTAGAAATCTGCATGAAGATCCAGAGTCATGTTTCAGCAAAACTATCAGTATCTAGAGGAATATGGCCTTTATTTCTGAGGACTGAGTAGCATCAAATAGCATATATTTCACTAACCCTATTCAATTCTCGCAAGGGACATTTTCAAGAACTTCCAATAGGAAGAGAATTGGCACCAGTGGCCTCAACATTTTCAAAGTGACTACATAAATGATGACTACCTGAGTTCAAGAGTTGGACAAAAAGTGTCGATAAGATTGATGACTTTCATCTTCTTCAAACATATTCACTGTGAGTATGCAGAGCTGTAGAAAACTGTTGTGTATATGCTGGTAGTTGTGGAGCAGCTGAAAGACATCGCCATATATCACAAGGTAAAATCAATTCCTTAATAGCTTGTACAGGACAGGCATACATTTTCTTCTGCCCACATCTAGTCCATGAACATTGGTCATGTCAAACAAGAAGAAAAATTGCAATCAAACTTAATTAAAGGAGTAGATATGACTTTTCTTAATCACTTTCCCATCCTATGACTAAAGAAGGAAGTTATAAAGAAGGAAGGAAAAAGTATGAAGCAAATAGCATATGTAATTTCCATTGCTCCTAATCTCTAGAGCTATAAACAAACCTAAATTACCCTAAAAGAGAAGAGGCATGATCAAGCCAAGAATATTGGGAATTTAAGGCCCCTTGATCAATTCATGTGTGAGCGCAAAAGTCAATAATTATTAGTCTACTTCTTCCCCTCCAGAGCATAAAAGTTTGATATGCATTATCATATTCTTTGTAATGCTCAGAAGGAACCAGTTCCAGATGCCCTAATTTCTACACCTTATTACAACTTTGTTGCACTTTATTCTTTATTGTTTATTGTTTTCATTTCCCCCCTTTCTCTCAGTTCCTCTCTGTGTATTTTGACACCCCAGGCTCAAACTGTTCTTTGCAGAAAATCTGAGCTAATACACATGAAAAGTGTACTTTGTTTTTATGAATAACAGTTTGTTCAATCCTACATTTACATAATCCAGGTGTAATATTAACAATACAAATTACAGAAGTGACATTTTTCATAGAAGATATTTTATTATTTTTGGTGCTCTGTCACTTCTATGAGATAAATTGGTTTCCTATGAGGAGTCTTGGTATTGAACATATAATTTTGTTCTTCCTTGAATCTGATTAATGATATTGGTTGTCCCAAAGTTTTCTCCCTAAATCATAGATCCTCATAAGTATTATTTTGTGGTTTTAGAAATTGATAGGCTCAGAAATATGTATTTTAATAAATTCTCTAGCACTGGAAAACTATGAAAATAATGTATTACAACCTTGCATTGGACTTGTATTTAAATAATCACACTGACTATTCTATGTTCTCTTTTTTGAGAAACTACAGTTGTAGGACTATCAAAGTCACTTGAAATAGTCATGATAAAACATATGTAATACCAAACTTTCCAATAGCATACACTTTCATTTGCACTTTATGGTTTCTTCATTTTTTTTTCTCTCAATAAAATGAATACACCTTGGACATTTATATAAATCATCAGTAGAGAAATGTTTGTACCTGTCAAGCTGAACAAATATTCTACACCTCATTCATTGCTATGAATCTACCAAAAGACTGCTTGTTTATTCAATATGTTTGCATGCTTGATTTATAAAGGAACAAAACTACATGATTGGGTACTTTAAGTACTACACCTATTTTTATAATAAATAAATGAGAAACACTGGCAGGTGGGAAATTCTCTATAAAGATTGGATGTTGAAAGTCTGAAACACAAAATAAAATAAATTTAAACTAAAATAAGTATAAAATGGTTATTTTAAAGAAACCAAGTTATATATATGAAGCATATTTCATCACTGTGTTTATTCAAACTATTCTGAAAATATGAATTCCACAGTATTATTGTATATGTTAACATATAATGTTATTATTTATGTGGACCCCTTTATTCCTTTAGTCTAGATGATACCATTTTATATTCTTAAAAGACATCTCCTTTATCAGAGATAATAGTTGCATTTGATTAAGAATTTCTATATTTTTTCATCTTAAAAATGGGAGTAAAACTTCATTGTTTTTCTCTCATCCGTTACCCCATTATCAACCAGTTCTATCTCCTTCCTTTGCCTCACCCTTAATTATATATCAGAACTAATTAATTCATGCTTTTGAGACCTAAGAATTTTGAAATTCATTACTAAAACAGATTTAATTATTCTTTTCATTCCAATTTTTCAATCTGGCACTACTTGGAAAATGTTTACAAATAGCTGTCCTTTAATTTCCAACTCAAATATCTTGACTTCATGTAAAGAAAATATCATTTTGCCAAATGATGTGCAAAATGATGAAGAAATTCTCACCCACATCTGAGAAATCAGTACCAGATGTCAATTCTCTCAAGAGTGGAAGCAAAGCCAAATGAGACAGAAGTACAAATCTGAGGAGTCAGTTCAAAGGCTACTTGAACTAAGGGAGTGTAACCAAAAATGAAGCCACAGCTTAAAGAAACGGCATATGCAGTATGAAACACAGACAGGTGCATGCAATACAGACCAATAGTATTTCTGAAATTCAACATTTGGTTGCTTCACACATTTATTTAGTAGATGGGAAGAAAGAGATATATGATCTCACTCCTGTAGAGCCAAAAAGGGGACAAATAACAAGTAATCAGAAATAAGGCCCTGGTGATCTCAAATCTGTTATAATTGTCTCTTTCCCTCCCTATTATATTGATATTGAATATTTACTCTACTCTGGTAATTTATTGTTTTACTTATTAAGTTCTTGAATTTAAGAAGTAAGGAAATATTGTTTTCAGGAAGGAAGAAACTGAAGCATGAACATACTGTGGATATCATCAATTATTTACAGTTAGTAGAGATCAAAATCATGATTCAATCCTGGGCAGTTTTTGTTCCAGGAATCTAGCTCGCTGCTATACCATGCATCACACCAATCAATAAGAAATCATCAAACTACATCTTGAATTTCTACTTAGAGTCACTGAATTGTTATAATCTTCCAACTAAATTATTTCCTGATGATTTTCAACTTACCTACTCTTTTCTGATTTCTTCTTACTTTAATCTGTCATCCAAACTGTTGCCAAAATTGTTCATAAAATGCCAATCAGTTCGTGTCTCTGTTACATTATACCACTAAGTCTTGCCTTTGTAAAATGACATAAAATTTTCACATTTAGTCTATAAAGTAAAATGGGGTCTCCTGCATAATACATGTGTACATACACCTTTTTTTTCTAGATGTGTAGAAACAGCAAATGGAAGATCTTGGTTTTCATATTTATGTGCCATCCTTTAGTCCAGTGCAGGCAACTCAGATCTTCTTTCAGACAACAGATCTTGAAAGCTGTTTGCTTTCTTTTGTGCTTGTGTTTCCAGCAAGTTACTTCTTGTATTACTGTCAGATTTTATAATTGTTTTCTGTAGTGGAAATTCATTCACTGCTGTATTGGTGTCATCCATAAAATATATAAGTTAATGACCAAAAGTGAAATAATCCAGTTTACTAAACTTAAATCAAGATCAGTGATTTAGAACTAAGACAATTCTAGATTACAGGTATTGTTTTGCACTACTTTGTCTTTCTCCATCAAATTAACAAAGAGTCCTCTTCAGCGTTTAAATTCTATACCAAGACACTCTCATGAGATTTTATTCACAGAGAGATTAATCTTTCTGAGGCAAAATTACATTGGGAGATTCACTCATAAGAATAACTTCTGTTTATTCATAGATTTTCAAAGCATTCTGAAAGTCTATCAATTTACTTTGTATAACATTAATGGGAAAATGGAATTATTTTGAGGAGAATTTCTGTTCTATGCTTATATATTGAGATGTTTCTCAGTGATGAAGAAATCCCTGTAAATTTACCTAAACTGAGTTGCAACAGCAATCTAGACTTATGAACAGACATAGATATGTGACTAGTTGAATAATCTAAAAACCTCCATTTGTTCTAGCTAAACATATGTACATCTTTTATTTTAAAATATTCCTGCTTGGCCGGCACCGCGGCTCACTTGGCTAATCCTCCACCTGCAGCGCCTGTACCCTGGGTTCTAGTTCCACTTGGGGTGCTGGATTCTGTCCCTGTTGCTTCTCTTCCAGTCCATCTCTCTGCTGTGACCAGAGAAGGTAGTGAAGGATGGCCCAAGTGCTTGGGCCCTGCAATCGTGTGAGAGACTAGGAGGAAGCACCTGGCTCCTGGCTTCAGATCAGTGCAGTGCACCGGCTGTAGCAGCCATTTGAGGGGTGAACCAACAGAAGGAAGACCTTTCTCTCTGTTTCTCTCTCTCTCACTAACTCTGCCTGTTCAAAAAAAAAATAATGATAATATTCCAGCTGATCAGTTTGTCTATGGTAGCATTTGATCAACATGATAAACTTGTCAAAAAACCTGAGTGAACAATGCACACTTTTTAAAATTTTTGCCATATCTAAGTTGTTCATTATAATTATATCATCGTTGAAATAAATCTTTTGTTGTCTATGTTTGTAAACTGCAAAATAATGTCTTTTGCCATGATGATATGCAATGTAAAGTAATTAGTACATCTGACAACTTATTTCTTGGTTACTTAATTATGTATGCGTCTGTGTTTTGAAATTCTAAATTTAAATCAAAGCACAAGCCTGAAAGTATGATAGACAACAAGATAATGGAGTGGTAATGCAGAGATTTTTCTTAGTGTCTATTTTCTTTGTTGGAAAAAAAAGTTGAAACAAGGAAATAATAAGGAACATGAAATATGTAACTTTTAACACAGATTCTCTTAAAAATCCACATTGAAAGGTAAAATGCATAAATGGATAGGATACAGAAAACTAATAATAAAATCAATGAGCATTTAAAATACTCAGTTTTAGCTATGAAATTTAAATTCTGAGCAATGTCAAAGCTTAATAATGCTCAGTGTTTAAGAATTTAAAGATAGGCATCTTCAAACTGCATTAGAATGTGATGAAATATTTTATAGGATAAGTTGGCAATTTCACTGTTAGTAATTTACTCTGTGTATATGGTTCTGTTTGTAGCTATAAATACTTCCACAATGTATATATTGCTGATTTTGGTAGCAATAAAGATGTCAAAATAATTGGTGGATGAGTGACAATTTGTTATGATAATTTCCTCCACTGGAAAACAGCGCAACTTTCTTATTTCAAAAATCAGAGGGAAAAAAAAGTAAAAAAGGAGTGGAATTTAAAGGAAGGGAGAAACAGGCACGTATGGTTATCTTTTTAGAATTGTATATATGTAATACATGAAATCTGTTCTCTTTATATTAATTTAAAAAAAGAAACAAGAGTCAGATTTATATATGCTGACATGGAAAAATCTTCAAGATATATTTTTACTTAATAAAAGGAAAAATGATAGAAATAGTTATATAAAAAAGTGTTATTATTTTTCAGAGATAGGGTGAATGCACAATAGGTTACAGCAGGACTCAGAATTTTCCAACTCTTAAAAACATTTTTTAAATTTCTCCAAAGTTTTCATGCTGAAAAGTATGAATTCTGACAAGGTGGCTAAGGGAAAAACAGACCATGGGATATATTTCTAATTTTAAGCCTTTGAAAAATGTTAACATCAAATAATATGAGAAATGTAACAACCATGAAGACACATTTTAAAAGCAGTAATCAACTGGGAAATAGAACAAAATTTATAGTCTTGAAATCATTTATTAAAAAGTTAGAAGTCCTTTGAAAGTTAGAGCATCAACAATAGAAGCTGCTGCAAAATATTGTTCAAAAAACTACCTGTGTCCTCCCAAAACAAATGAAAGAACAGAGTTGAGAACTGAAAATAATGAAATAGAAACAACAAAACCAGTACCTATTGTTTTAATAGAAACAACAAAACTAGTACCTATCATTTTTTAAAAGTATAGATGTTTTTACAATTCATAAGACAATAGCAGTATGTGGACATTGACTTAGTTATACTGATTCTAACCAAAGTGTCTGAATAAAGGCTTACACAATAAGAAATATTCATAAAATATTAGATGAAAACTTGAAATAAATATTTGGCTCAGAAAAATAAATTTTAAAATTATGAACACAGAGTAAGACTCTTATGAATGAAATCTAAATAATTGTGACTTCTACGTTTTGGCAGTATCGAGTGGCAGTTATTTTATGTGTGTAATATCCAAGTAATTTAAATAAACACTTAAAATCTATGTGCTTATTTAAATCAAATTTTGTGAAAATTGCCAGGATATCAATTATGTATAATGATAATGATGATGATGTGGCTAGTACTTTTTAGTCAGCACATATCAAGCGATGCACTGATTGTAGAAAAGTCTGTACATTTAATTACAAGAAAATTTCATACACATGTTTTTAAAAGAATACACTTCATTTATTTTGCTATTCCTCCCTAAAGCTCTAATCCCACATTGAAGTAAAACTAGAGCAGGTCTGTACAGTTATAACTTTGTGAAAAATCAGCATCTAAATCTCTTATATCTGTGAAATGAATGAGAAGCTGTTGAGCTTTAGTGCAGGAAAGACACGGCAAGAAAATCTCTCTGGACAAGACACAATACGACAATGTGAGACCAGACGGAGATGGAAGGTAGAGAAGCAACACATCTCTGTCTACCAATAAAGTGCATGGAAAAATTAAGAAATCAGGGAAAAACATTTTCTGGAAAACTGATATAGTTACTATTTTGTGCAATGTGAATCAATTATCCACTAAATATGGTATGAGTATTTGGCTCTGTAGTTAACAAGCTGCTTGGGTTTCCCCTACTCCATATTTAACGTGCTTGGGCTTCAGTTCCAGTTCTGTCCATATTCCAACTTCCCATTAATACCCCTTAAAGCAGCAGGTGATGGCTCAAGTATTTGGGTCTGAGGCACCCACCTGGAAGACCCAGAGTGAGTTCAATTCTAATTTTGACCATTCTGCTGCAGCTCCTGCAGATTTGGAAGAAGTGAAACTATGACAGGAGCTTCTCTTTTCTTGCTATCTCAACAATAAAATAAATAAATAAATATTCAAGTAGCAGATAATAAGCTCGTTTTTATTTGTTATGCTATAATAAATAAGGATATACATATAATAAGGATATACATATGATAAATTATATGTATTCAATAAGTACATTATAATATATAATAATGTGTAATTATCACAATTATATTTCCCTCTAATCTATATTAGCACATTTTTATCAATAGAGGCATATAATGGAATATCATAGCATTTATAATTTCTAATGATTATCTTTAAGTCACACATAAATAGTAATTTTTTAAAATCAAAAACTGTTTCTTTCACAAGGACCAAACTGAATGTTCCAAAACATTCCACTTAAATATTAGCTGTTCAGTTTGTAAACATTATGGCTCATCTGTGTTTTCTATGTTCATTTCTGCAGAAGTGTTTATGTGTCCAAATATAAACAGAACTTTGTGTGCATATGCTTTTACCAGTTTTCTATTTTCCATGAAGTTTTTGAAACACCATTGTGTTTCTTTAAATGCAAGGAGTTTCTTACGGCACTTTAAGCAAAATAAAGACTTTTTATTCATTTCTCCCAAATGTTATGATATAAAAGAAACATAAACATTAAATTAGTATGTATGTTTCTAAATTCAAAGACATTATACAGAATTAATTTACCACAAAGATTAACATCATAATATTTTGACTAAAAATATTATGAGAGAATACACAGACCAGAATGAAAAATAAGACTCCAATAACACTCAAAAAAAAAAAAGCAGAGAATTAAATCTGTTATAAATGATTTATGCTCCAGGATCATGAGGTTAAAAAGGCACAAAAGCTTTAATGTTCATTCATGCAAGAATGAGAAGTGACTGTTCTAGATAAAGCATTAGACAGTAATAAGATTTTAAAAGATGGTATTTTCTAGTAACATTGTCTGCCATAATAAATAGAGATCATCAAGCTTTGGTCTAAGCATATTCAGTGGGGATTAATACTGCCAGCAGATCATTCTCTGAACTTTGAATGTCCTTATAGGCCAATTGAATAAATGGATAATGGCATAGACTACTTGTGAGTTTCAGGGAAATGTATGCCTCTTCCAAGATTTTTCAAAATTCACTAGAATTCTTTTTCCACTGGCTAAATTTTAATTTCAAATTTGTGTGATCCATGTCTACTTTAGAGTCAATAATATATTACCAATAACTAACAAATAATCCCACCACAAACAATAATAGTTACAGGATAATCCTCCTCTGAAATATCTAATTTTTGTATGTCCACGAAGATAAACAATAGAATAGAAATGCAATTGCTTTTATTAAAATAAACTTTCAATTCAGGTGATTCAGTCATTCAAAACATTGGTTATTCTTCTGGGAATCTACCGTGATAGACATTGTTTGTACATGATATTTGACAATCATATTCAATGAAGCTACATGTAAGTTAGAAGACAAGTCAATTTTGCTACAATAACTTTGGGTTAATGATTAGTCATGATTACTTGAGTCTGTTTGGAACATACAGTGCAAACATCTGGCATGCTTTGAGTATAGAAAAAAATAGCATTTCCACTTGAGTTTTAATTCTCATGTTTTCAACAGATATACGTGCACAGAATTTTCCATGCCCTGTCTGAATGTTTCTCCTGTGTCACTTTTTTTAATTTAGTCATCCAATTCAGTAAAAAACAAACAAACAAACAAACAAACAAAAAACTGGTATCTCATTATGGCTTTGGTTTTCTTAATGACTAAGGTTTTATTGAATTTCTCATGTCCTTATCAGCTCTTTGTATATCTTCTGTAGAGAAATGTCTATTACAATCCTCTGTCCAATTTTAATGGTATTAACTACTAAATTATGAATTATATATTGTTTATATATACTAGACAATAATATTTAACAAAATCATTCCCATTTTTGTTGACTTGTTTCCACTTTCTATGTCATGATTTTTGCAGATAAAGTTATTAATATTAAAGGATTTTTATTTATAAATATGTATATATATATTTCCCGTGTTGTTTGTGCATTTGACATAATATGTAACTTTGTAAATATGAAATCTGTTTTCTTTAAAAAGCTTTATGGAGTAATATAATCTAATTATTTAATCCATTTTTATTTAATTTCTGTATGTGGTGTGAGATAGAGAGCCTGATTAATTATTTGCATGTGGATATTCAGTTGTCTAGGAATCATTTGTTGAAAAAAGTTATATTTCTCCCATTAAATTGTATCAGTGCACTTGTCAATAAAAATATTAAACAATATACATGTATGGGCCAATTTTTGCACTCTCAATTTTATTATATTGATCTGCATGTCTATTCTATACCAGTACCACATAAACGTACTTACTGTAAATGTAAAATGTATTTCAAATTTGTTCTCCCTTTTCTTGATTGTTTTGAGTATTATAGATTCCTTACATTTCCATATGAATTTAAATTAGTCATTTTCTGAAAAATGAAAAAAAATGAAAAAATCAAAGGCTAAAACAAGTTTAGCTTTTGATAGAGATAATGTTAAACCTGTAGGTCAGTTTCTTCCAATACATGTATGTGGATATTTTTTCATTTAATTATTTTAAGATATTTTGTAGTTGTCAATATACAAATATGGTATGTCATTGATTAAATTGATTCTTAGGTATTTTATTGTTTTGGATGTTAATTTAAATGGAATTGTTGGGAGCTGGCATTGTGGCATACCAGATAAGACTTCCATCTCCTACACCAGCATCCCCTGAGTCCTGGCTGCTTCACTTTTTTTTTTTTTTTTTGACAGGCAGAGTTAGACAGTGAGAGAGAGAGAGACAGAGAGAAAGGTCTTCCTTCAGTTGGCTCACCCCCAAAATGCCTGCCGTGGCTGGTGCACTGTGCCGATCTGAGAACAGGATCCAGGTGCTGCTTCCTGGTCTCCAATGTGGGTGGGGGGCCATCCTCCACCATCCTCCCAAGCCACAGCAGAGAGCTGGACTGGAAGAGGAGCAACGCTGCTTCACTTCTGATTAAACTCCCTGCTCAAAGGCCTGGGAAAGCAGCAGAGGATGGCCCAAGTCCTTGGGCTCTCACCACTCTCTGTGGGAGACCTGGTTGAAGCTCCTGGCTCCTACCTTCAGTCTGACCAGAGCTGGCCATTGCAGCCATTTGGGGAGTGAACCAGTGGACAGAAGAGCACTCTGTCTCTATCTAACTCTGAATTTCAAAAATAAATAAATCTTTATATAAAAAATTGGAATTGTTTTTAAATTTCATTTTCAGATTATTCATGACTAGCTTCTAAAAACACAATTGATCTGTTATAAGTGCATCTAATACCTTGCAACTTGGCTGGATATATTTATTAGGTTTTTCTTACAGTTTTTTTATGGAAACATTGGCGAACTTAGATCTTTCCAAAGAATTATGTCATTTGCAAATAAATATTTTACTTCTTCATTTGCAATTTGGAAATATTTCATTTCTTTACCATGTCCCACAGGATATAACCGAAGAGTATATTTCCTTTTTTTTTTTTTTAAAGATTTGATTTATTTATTTGAGAGGCAGAGTCACAGACAATGAGAGAAGGGACAGAGAGGTCCTCCATCCTCTGGTCCACTCCCCAAATGGCCGCAATGGCTGGAGCTGCGCCGATCCTAAGTCAGGAGCCAGGAGCTTCATCTGAGTCTCCCACTTGGGTGCAGGGACCCAAGGACTTGGGCCATCCTCCGCTGCCCTCCCAGGCCATAGCAGAGAGCTGGACTGGAAGAGGAACAGCCAGAACCACAACCGGAACCCACATGGATGCCGGTCGGCAGACAGAGGACCAACCCACTGTGCCACGGCACTGGCCCTGCGAAGAGTGTAGTTCCTAATACTTCTAGATGCATCCAAATGATTTATTTGAACCAATGGGTCACTTTTAAATTAATGTAAAGTTACTTGGAGAATGGTTGCATGTGTGCTTTCATCAGTCTTCCTTTTGTGGAGACATTGTTGGTGTTCAGTAAAGACAGCAGGACTGTCATGAAAAGTGGTACTATCTCTGCCTACTAGGAACATTGTATTATCATGAACAAAAACAGCATTGCTCCGGAATTACTCTCTGAGATTTGAGTTTGGCTTAATAAAAAAGGTAACATGTTTACTCTTGTGAACACAAATTTATTCTAATAATTGCCTAAGTGTGTCACTGCAAATAAAAAATCCAGCTTCTCCCCAAGGATGCTAAACCATGTTATATATGTGGGTATGTCAAAATGTTTGTGGAAAAACACAACTAAAACATATGTTTATTTTGGAAGAGGCTGCAGTCCTAGAGGAAGTTTCAGACAATATTCACTTTCCATGAACATTTGAAAAAAGATTTCTTTTTAAATTTACTTGAAAGTCAGAGTTACAGAGAGAGAGAGAGAGAGAGAGAGAGAGAGACAGAGAGACAGAGATCTTCTATCTATTGCTTCACTCCCCAGATGGCTATGAGGCCCGGGCTGGGCCAGGTCTCAGCCAGGAGCTTTTCCTAGTCTCCCATGTAGGTAGTAGGGGACCAAATGCTTGGGTCATCTGTTGCTGGTTTTTTCAGGCCATGAACTGGATTTTAATTGGAGCAACCACGATATGAATCGACTCCCATATAGAATGTCCACGTTGCAGGCAGCAGCTTTCCCGCTATGCCACAACACTGGCCCCTTCTGTGAATTTTTTAAAGACCTCTTTCATATGGTATTGTGCTTGAGGTCGTCCCACAGTCTCTGAAGATCTGTTCATTTTGTTCTTTTCCCTTTCTCTTCCTCAAACTGAGTATTTCAATTGACCTGTTTTCAAGTTTGCTGATTATTCTGCTACTGCAAAACTTCTATTGAGCCACTCTAACAAATATTTCATTTTAGTTGTTACATGTTCAACTTTGGAATTTCTGTTTTAAACTTCTTACATGTTAACTTATATGCATTGTTTGGTGAGACTTAATTCTTCTACTTTCTTTTCGTTTTCCATACATGGTTTCTGGTATTTCTTTGTATGTATTACTGATTTAAAGTACTTGTCTTATATCTACAGTATCTGCACTTCCTCAGGAAAGTTTCAATTGAAAACTTTTTTTTCCTTATATATTGGTCATATTTTCTTGCTTCCTTGAACATATCATAATATTGTTGAAAACTGGAAATTTTGAAAAAAATCTGATAACAACTATAGAATTAACATGATTACTTTGTTAAAACTATTTATACCCATTTAGATTTTTCTCATAACTGAGTTTATTGACCTTTCTTTCCATGATGTTATTTTTCACAATTTCGGTTTTCAGTCACAATTTCCTGTTCAGCAATGCTCTTTCTATTTGAGTAGCAGCTTGAGAGAAGAGGTAGAAGTGGTTGTGTTGCACTTTCAGGCTTCACTGCTAATAGAAGGGTGGTAACTGAACAGAACCTGATTTTCTAAGCAGAGTATTCTGTTTTTCTTCTGGGGTTTTCTTTGTCTATAACGAAACTAACATTTGTGTTTTAATATGAGAGATCATTTATTGTGAGGGAACAATTCCCCATGAATCTCTCACTTCCTACTTATTTAAGCATTCACAGCTTACTTGCTCTAGGCAATTTTTCTGAAATGTTTGTATAAGCAGACATCCTTGGCAAAACAGATAAATAACTCCTTCTGTAGAAAATGAATTTACCTTCTTAGGTGGCAAGGGTCAAGATGTCCTCCTCATCTGATATGTCCCAGGGTAATGAAGACAGAAAAAGGAGGGATTTACTTAAAACTCAGCACCTCTCTCAATTCAGGGAGACACCAAAGTTTGTCAACAGCCCATGGTTAATAACACCATATCGTCAATAAATGAATTAGAGAAAAGTTCTTTGAGTACCTAAAGTAATTATGTCTGCAATCTTACTCTTTGCAAGCAGTGATATATTATGGGTCAATGAAATTATATAATTATATATTATATATACACATATGTATGTAATATATATTTATGCATTACATATTTATGTAATGTATACACATATGTATGTATACATTCATAAGTTTTTATAAGACAGCAGTTAATTAAATTAAATTATACATTTACATGCATGTGAGCTTATGAATGTATCATATTCTATCTAATATTGCTATTAATATTAAATATAATCACCCAAATATATAATTTCTACTTAAAAGTATTTACTTTTTTAAAAAAAGTTTTTAAAAGTATTTTGCACTTTATTGAAGCATAATTGAAAAGTATAATTGCCAAATAAAAAATATGTATTCAAAGCCTACAATGTAATATTTCAATGTATTTACACATAATGAAATGATAATTACAACCAAACTTGTTAACTGATCTATCACCTCAAGTGGTTCCATTTTTACTCTCTGTGGAGAGAATATTTAACATCTACTTTGTTAGGAAATTTCAAACACACTTTACTATAACCTATAGTCACAATGTTGTACATTAGATTTACATAATATATTTATCTTGCACCTTCTGACCCAAAGTTCCCTTCTCCATTTCTTTACACCTTATAACTAGCAGTCTACTTTCTGTATCTACATATTTAAGTTTTCATATGTAATTTAGATATGCATTATTTGTTTTTCTTTGTCTAACTTATTTCACTTAGCATGATGGCCTACATCTTCATATTTGTCAAAAATGATAGAATTTTCTTACTTTTCAAAAAATGAATAATACTCTATTATATATTTATTTCAATGCTTATAACCATACATATATACACTGAGATACATAAATATATAAATATATCCATATCTATATGTTTATCTACCATCAATCCATCTTTCTGTCTGAACTTCTAAGTTCATTGCAAAGTTTTCACAATAGCCAAGAAAACAACCTAAGTTTCTCTCAATGGATGAATACAGATGAATGAAGATGTCTCCTGGAGATAAATGTTTATTTCCTTTGTATATATATTTGTATGCAGTATCAGAAATGCTAGATAATGAGACACTTCTGTACTTACTTTTCCTAAGAATGTCTATACTGTTTTCCATAATGTTTATGCAAATTTACATTAACTGTCTATCCTTGTCTACGTTTGAAATCTTCTGACTTTTTAATAATATCCATCTTAACAGATATTAAGTAATTTCACTTTGTGGTTTTTATTTACACTTTGATAATAATTAGTGATGTTGAGCACCTTTTAATATACTCTTTGGTCATGTTTATTCCTCTATGGAAAAATATCTATACAGGTCCTTTGTTTTTATATTAGTATTTTTTTGGGATTTTTGTCATTAATGCATATAAATTTCCTATATATTTTGGCTATTAACCACATTTTTGGTAATAATTTGCATGTATTTTCATGTTATTTTGTCCACTCACTCACCGCTGATTATTTTTCATTCCTATAAAAATGCTTGTAATTTGATGTAGTTTTGTTTGTTTATTTTTGTTTCTACTGCCTGTGCTTCTGGTGTCACGACCATCAAAGCAATGCCAAACCAGCGCTAGAACGTTTTCACTGTTTTAATTCTTTTAAGTTTTTTAAAAAGAAATAAAATTTTACTTTATTAATTTTTAAGAGAGAGAGAGAGATTGCATGTACTGATCTATTGGTTAACTACAACTGTTAGGCTGGTATCAGGCTAATGTTAGGAGACTAGAATTCAGTCCAGATCTTACACATGGAAGGCAGGAGCTCAAGTACTTGAACCATAATCTACTGCATCCCAGGGTGCAGATTAATAGGAACTAGAGGCAAGATTCAAACCTAGGCATTCCAATATGAGGTACAGATATCTTATCTGACATCTTAATAATGACACCAAAAATCTGCTCCTCCATTTTATTCTAGTAGTTTCCCCCCCAATAAAATTTTATATAAAATATACAAGCTTCATGCATTTCATAAATGCCAATTTAGTAACATATTGTATCTTCACATCCTACCTGCCCTCCCACCTACACTTTTACCCTTCTTCCTCACCCCTCTCCTATTCCCGTTCTTATTTTTTACTAAGATCTATTTTAATTAACTTTATATGCTTAAGAATAACCCCAAAGTAAGCAAATAGTTCAACAAATAGCATGAAAAAAATTTTCCTCAACCATTAAAACAAAGGCTATTCAAAGTCATCACATGCCTGTGCCTCTGGGGTGTCTTATGATCTATGATTATTTTAAGAGATTTATTATTTCACATCTTATGTTTACATCTTTAGCCTATTTTTATTTGATTTTTTGATTTGATTTTTTTCACTTTTGCTTATGGATATATTGGAAAGTCTATCCTTCCCCCATTTTAGTACTCTAAAGAAGGAGCAAGTGTTTGGCCTAGTGGTTAAAATCTGCTAAAATTCTCCTAACCCACATCTGATGCCTGTGTTCAACCTGAGCTCCAGCTTCTGATTATAGCTTCCTGCTAATACAGATCCTGTTAGGGAGTCGTGATGTCTCAAGTAATTGGGTCCCTACCATCCATGAGGGAGACCTTGACTGAGTTCCTGGCTCCCAGCTTCAGCCCTGCCCCAGCACCAGTTCTTGCATGTATTTGAGAGGTGAACCAGTAGATTCACTCTGGCTCTCCCTCTCAAATAAATACATTCTTTAAAAAAATATTATGAGGAATAAGACTCTAATGAAGAAGCACACACTGACTCTACTAAGGAAGGTAGTGATGTTATTTGGTTACATCTTTCTAAAGCAGCAACCAAAAATATATGGTTGGAGATTCTATATCCTATGGATTAACTTAAGTTAAGGCAGGCCTTGACAAAAAAAAAAGACTTATTCTCTAGTTTTCCATGTATTAAGGAAATTGTTCATAAAAAATAAGATTTTCGAATAAACCAACTGACTTAAGATAAATGTTTGTATACTTAAGAGTGTAAGTGATAATATATCCACTTTATTGTTTTTTTTTAACTAAAAGGCAGTGTAACATTACAATAAAGTGTCTTTGCAAGCTAGAACCAGATTGCCTAGATGATTACTCTGAATGCAACTCCTAATCACCAAATAAATTACCCTATTCCTCAAAGTCTCAGCTTCCTCATCTGAAAATGCTAATGCTTCATCAGAGAGTAGTTTTCATTTTGAGATCTAGAAACTATATTAAGAAAATTAGGAAGTGACTATGTTAAAGTGAGTGGTATCATAAATATGATTTCTAATAAATGAATACTATGTTGGGGTTGACACTGTGGCATAGCAGGTAAATCTGCTGCCTGTAGTGCCTGCATCCTATATGGGCTCCAGTTCAAATCCCAGCTGCTTCACTTCCCATCCAGCTCTCTTCTATGGCCTGAGATAGCAGTAGAAGATGGCCCAAGTCTTTGGGCCCCTGTATCCATGTGTGAGACCCAGAGGATATTCCTGGCTTCAGATTGGCACAGCTCTGACCATTGCAGTCATCTAAGGAGTGAACCAATGAACGGAAACCTCTCTCTCTCTGCCTCTCCTTTTCTCCTGTGTAACTCTGACTTTCAAAAAAACAAATAAAGTTTTAAAAAAATGAATACAATGTGTATTATTGAGATACGTTTTAATGTAAGATTATTGATATTGAATAAAACAGTAATAACCAATATTTATTACCATGCTAATTCTGTGACCATTTATGGAAAATATGACTGAAATTTTAAAATTAATACTTATAAAATTCAAATCATTTCAATTTACTTAAATATATATTTATAAATAATCTCCACCAGAATATTACTGAAAAAACATAAATTCATAGTATTTTTAGGAAATACATATTAAAATAGCTTTTCTTGATATACATAGAAAAAGTAATTCACTTTCTTAAAAAACTGTTAAATCTATGTAAATAAAAAAAATGGTTGCTGTATAGCTTAGATATATTTGCATCTGGAGAAACCCATTTACAATTAGCTGGAATATCAAATTTGTATATTCTTCCTGTCATATACTATACAAACTTTACATTTGTTGCTTAATTGAGAAAAATATAAAAACCACTAACTGTGATAAGAACATATTATGATTTAAGTAGCATAGAAACAACCGATGTTACGAGTATAGAAAATGTTGGTTTTGGGGTGTCCCAAACTTTACAAGAGATGGTAATTTCTGCCCTAATTTTCAGGTCTGTACTCTTACACTGTGATTAGTTAAAGTGTATTGTTTTCACTGGTAGGACAGGACTTTCCTGAGACTATTTTTGTGTGTTTGCTTTTTCTTGTGACTAAATTAAACATCTAGTGTGTAAGGTTATCTTAAAAAAGAAAACTGCATTTTTTAACTTCAAATGTCCAAGAAATTAATATTAAAATGCACTTCTAGCTTTTATGAGATTTATTTTGCTTAAAATTTTTCTTAAAAATCTTTCTGTATATCTGTTGATCAAGTAGTGAAAATGCAAAACTCATTAGAAGATATGGTGACACTGTAATAAAAGTGTCTTCATAGGCTATATTTCTTCCATTCTCCCCATTACTTTGCACCACAAACCATGAACACTCAGGCTGCATTTTAAACAATATCTTGATAAAAAAGAAACTATCCAGCCATGGAACATCCCTAAGCATCTGGTTTGGGAAAATAGAACACATAGTCTAAGCATCTCTACACATCTGTACCAAACACAGTGGAGTTAGTTTCATTTGTTTGTTTCCTTTTTACAGTGTAGAAAATGAAATCTGATGCTTTGAGTCTTACAATAATGATAGCAAATATTCCAACATCTTTCATATGCAAATTTTTAATTGCTGAAGGCTTGGCATAAAGCTAGGCTCACTTGCATTAACATTTCTTTTCTTGGGACTTTTTCTTCACTTTTCATAAAGTTTGTATTATTAATATTTCAATAAAATTTGCATAGGATTTCTTTCTCTTCATCCTTTGTACAGTAGACATTTTTTTAAAAGCCTCACACTGAAATTGAATTTCATGGTTAGCATTTAGGCTTTAAGCATGTTCTTAGCAGTTTTACAAAATCACTGCTAAATCAGCTGGTAAGTCTATTCCATTTTGAAGGATCAGACTTTTGAAATTCTTAGGAAATTGTGATGGCAATTTGAAATCTGAAGAAATTTAGGATTTAAATGACACAGCATTTTCTCCAGAAAAAAAGTCTCAGCATAATATTAGTTATTTGGAACTCAAATGTAACTGATCTCTTGTGTTCCCCTCTTTTTCCAGGGAGTAGAAATAGAGTACCTTTTCTAGTCTCATTTATAATTAGATGAGCCCCTGAGATCTATTTTGGCCAATACCAGGTAAGCAAAAAACAAAATCAAAAAACAAAACAAAACAAAACAAAACACACGTGTGCAATATAAAGCCATGGTCCATAACAAAATCACATGTGTGAATCCGTCTCCATCTTACCTCACTTCCCTGTCAGAGGCTGGATCTGAGTGTCCAGGGGATGACAAAGTAACAAGATGGAAGATGCCGTAGTCTCTAGCATTAATAAAGATGAAATAAATGTTTTTGTTAAATCTCATTAAAATTTGGGGTTTGATTCACACTATTCTAATTTCAAGATTATCTTGGCTATTCTTGATTCTGTAAAATTTTTATAAAAGTTTTGGAATTGGCTGATAAACGGCTGCACACAAATGGGTATGCATACGAAGAAATCACCTTTTAGGATTAGGATTTCAATTATATTAAATGTGTTTATACATTAATTCAAAGATAAATTACAACCTCACAATATTCATGCTTCCAATCTACATATCACCACATATCACCTTATTAAGTTGCACAATTTTCCCTGATAATGCATTGTTGTTTTCTATGTAATGTGTTGTACATTTTTATTATATATATTAATTGTATTTGATGATTTCAATATTTATAGATTTTTGATGATGAATTTTCTTATATTAATTGCTAATTCATAGAAAAATCACTGAAAGTTTTACATTTGTTTGAGGTATAACACAGTAAAGTGCATTTATGTTGTTTTTAAATATGTACTTATTATTTAAAAGGCAGAATTAGAGAAAGAGAGAGAGAGAGAGAGATCTTCATCTACTGGTTCACTCCCCAAATAGCCGCAATGGCCAAGGCTTGGTCACATCAAAGCCAGGACCTGGCGCTTCATCCTTCTTCCTATGTGGGTTACAAGGACACAAACACTTGGGCCATCTTCTGCTGCTTTCCCAGACCATAAGCATTGAATCAGTTCAGAAGTGAAGCAGCCAGGGCATGAACCAGAGTCACAATGTCAGCACCAGGGCACATTAATTTTAAATGTACAGCCTGTTGAAATGTTACATATGCAAGCAGTAATGCGACTCTGACCAAGATCAAGATAGAAACAATTCTAGAAAACATAATTCGCGTAGACTTTCCAATAAATAACCATTCTGGATGGAGATAATATTCCAACCTACTTTTTTAAAAATAATTTTGTTTGAAAGGCAGTGAGTTGGTGTGGGGTTGGAAGCAGAGAGAAAGGGAGAGAGAGTGAGAGATCCATCTTCCATCTGGTGGTTCGCTCCTTGAATGTCCATGATTGCTGTAGCTGGGCATGAACTGTATCAAGGGCCTCAGAACTCAATCCAGGTCTTCAACATGGGTGGCAGCGACCCAAGTACTTGAGTCATCACTTGCTGCCTCAGAGACTGTGCAGTAACAGAAACTAGATTAGGAAGCTGAGTCAGGACTGAAAAACTCAAGCACTGATATGGAATGCAGTTGCACCAAATGTTGGCTTCAATGCTGAGCCTCAATGCCTGTCACGAGGTAATGAAGTAAAGATGATACTCAAATGCTGATGCACTCTCCTCTTAGGTGGTATGCAAAACAGCTTCCTTTTTTGACTTTTATCATCTTAGATTATCTATTCATATTTCTTTCTTTATGTAAATGGGAGCATATGGTATGCCCTCCTTTTTGATTCTTGCTTTTTGTGCTCCCTACAAAGTTTGAGATTTATCCATATTGTTGCCTGCAAAAATAGCTCATTCTTGTTTATGTATGGTTACATGAATATGTGTCAATTTAGTTATCCATTCTGCTAATAAAAATTTGTATTATTTTCAGCTTTGTGTTTTAGAGGACAATAATTTTTAACATAAAATGTGTTCATATTTCCTGGGCATATACCTAAGAATGAGCATTCTGCATCATAGGAAATATTTATGTCAGCTTCAGGGATACCTCAAAATAGGTTTCAGAAATATTTTTGTCAAAGTTCTTTTTTTTTGGTATTTTTATTTATTTATTTATTTATTTTTTTGACAGACAGAGTGGACAGTGAGAGAGAGAGACAGAGAGAAAGGTCTTCCTTTGCTGTTGGTGCCCTCCAATGGCCACCGCGGCCAGTGCGCTGAGGCCAGGGCACCACGCTGATCCGAAGGCAGGAGCCAGGTACTTATCCTGGTCTCCCATGGGGTGCAGGGCCCAAGCACTTGGGCCATCCTCCACTGCACTCCCTGGCCACAGCAGAGAGCTGGCCTGGAAGAGGGGCAACCGGGGCAGAATCCGACACCCAGACCGGGACTAGAACCTGGTGTGCCGGCGCCGCAGGCAGAGGATTAGCCTAGTGAGCCGCGGTGCCAACCCAAAGTTCATTTTTAAAAGCAGTGCACAGCTGGCGCCGTGGCTCACTAGGCTAATCCTCCGCCTGCGGCGCCGACACGCCAGGTTCTAGTCCCAGTCGGGGCGCCGGATTATGTCCCGGTTGCCCCTCTTCCAGGCCAGCTCTCTGCTGTGGCCAGGGAGTGCAGTGGAGGATGGCCCAAGTGCTTGGGCCCTGCACCCCGTGGGAGACCAGGATAAGTACCTGGCTCCTGCCTTCGGATCAGCGTGGTGCCCTGGCCGCAGCGCACTGGCCGTGGAGGCCATTGGAGGGTGAACCAACGGCAAAGGAAGACCTTTCTCTCTGTCTCTCTCTCTCACTGTCCACTCTGCCTGTCTAAAAATAAAAAAAAAAAAAAAATAGAAAGAAAGAAAGAAAAGAAAAGAAAAAGCAATGCATGTTTGTGGCTCCACACCCTTACCTACCTTTGATAGTGATTCTTTTAACTAAGAAAGTTATCACTTTGACCATTTCAGCTGGTATGTCATTGATTTTATTATGATTTAAATTAATTTGTTAGAGAGAGGGAGAGGGAGAGAGAAATGTGCTCCAACTTCTGCTGGCCCATTTCTCAAAACTCACCACTGGTTAAGAGACCAAAGCCAAGAGTGCAAAACTCAGTTGAAGTCTCAAGAACAATTATTTGAGCCGCTTTTTCTGCCTTCCGTGTGTGTAAGAGCATGTAGCTGGAACCAGAAGCCAGGGGTGGGTTTTGGCCTCAGGTACCATAATGTGGCCTGCTTGTCATCCTAACCTGAGGCTCCATAGGTCAAACGCCCATCCCTGTTTTGGAGTTTTAACTCGCATTTTCTTTTTGATGCTGAATACATGTTTATGTAAATAAGGGTGTCTGGAGATCCTCTTTTGTGAATACCTCATTCAAACTTTGGTGCACTAGGCCCAATGTTTTGGCAGAGTGGGTTAGGCGGCAGTCTGCTACACCAAAATCCCATATAAGCACCTGTTACAAGTCCTGGTTCTCCACTTCTGATCCTACAAATGCACCTGGAAATGCAGAGTAAGATGGCATAAATCCGTGGGCCCCTGCTGACCAACTGCATGACTCAGATGTAGTTCCAGGCTCCTGACTTCGGCCTGACATAGCTTTGACTGTTGTGGTCATTTGGAGAATAAACCAGGAGATGGAAAATATCTTTCCCTCTATGTCTCTCCCTCTCCTTCTGTTAACTCTGCTTTTCAAATAAATAAATAAATCTTTAAATAGCATCTTTGGTACACATTTTATTGAATCATAGAAGCTCTTCATGAATATTGGAGACCTGAGTTTTCCTTTACTCCCTTAATGGTGAGTTCTGATAAATAGTTGGTTTTTTTTTTTTGTTTTTTTTTTTTTGTTTGTTTTTTAGCAGATAGAGTTAGACAGTGAGAGAGAGACAGAGATAAAGGTCTTCCTTCTGTTAGTTCAACCCCCAAATGGCCGCTACGGCTGGAGCTACACCAATCAAAGCCAGGAGCCAGGTGCTTCCTCCTAGTCTCCCATACGGGTGCAGGGGCCCAAGCACTTGGGCCATCCTCCACTGCCTTCCCAGGCCACAGCAGAGAACTGGACTGGAAGAGGAGCAACTGGGTCTAGAACCCGGTGCCCATATGGGATGCCAGCACCACAGGAGGAGGATTAACCAAGTGAGCCAAGGCACCGGCCCCTAAAAATTTTCATGAATTTATTTTGTCATTTTGTTTTGTTTTTTATAATAGCTCTTTAAGACTTGTTTTAAAGACATGTTTTCTACTTCATCATGTTTGATACTATCTCATGTTCTCTTTCAGGAAGCACTCCATGACTTTCAATTTCTTTCTCTCTTATTTTACTGATTGGTTAATTAGTTGTTCATTATAAAGTTGCCTAAATGTATCAAATATATATTTTTTTCCAGGGAATAATGTTTAGTTTTGCCAATTTATTGATTTTACTGATATATTATTCCTATTATATTTAATTTTTATGATGCTGAATTGTTGATACGTCTTATTTTCATTTGTATCTAGTTCAAGTTTATTCCTATGGTCCATATATTTGCATTTTTAGAAATTGACAATTTAGAATTAAATTTCATGTACTTGTGAATGTTCTTGCTATTTTTCATAAAGTCATTTACAGCTAAATTCTATTATGATCAAAATGGTCAGAAGAAAATATTCATAGGAGTGTATTTAAAATTTGTTGATTTTCCTTACAGCAAAGATATTTTATTTCAGTAATTGCTTTATATACATTTGATGATGTTTCTTTTATAATTGTTACACATCATGCTTTTACATGGCAACTAGAGAAAATTTTTCAATTATGTAAATTGTATATTTACTAATATCCAGTTTGCTTATTTTATAAAGGCTGAGTGATAGCATTTTACATTTACATATATGATTATAAATTTGTAAGTCTGACTACAAATTATGCTAGCTTTTCATTAAATATTTTGATTCCATGTTATTAGACATAAATATTTTGGATTGCATTGTTTTAGTCAAAATAAATATGTTGTGTTGAAACATCCTATATCTAGCAATGCTTCATAACTTATAGTATGTTTTGCCTGATAAATTGGAATGGATTTCTTTAGTTGAAATTTTCATATTGTGGTTATGTTGACTTTTACGTTTCTGTGTCTTTCATGTGGATCTTTTATAACTATCAATCTTAGTCTTCTAAATAGCCTTCTTCATTTTTTTGGGGGTGAAATCCATTTACATTGATTATGATTTCTAGTATATTTTATTTCATTCTATTTGTTTTTCCTTCTTTGTTTTAATTTGGTTGATGTTTGTTTTTATCTTGAAAGCTGTTATTTAAGATATATAAACTGTATGTGTTTCGTATATACAAATTTAGGAACATACTGATTCTTCCCATTTTGCCCTCTCTCCTGCCTGCACTCCCACCCTTCTTCCTCCTCCCTTTATTTTTTCCTATTTTTTTTTTTTACAGGCAGAGTGGACAGTGAGAGAGAGACAGAGAGAGAAAGGTCTTCCTTTGCCGTTGGTTCACCCTCCAATGGCCGCCGCTGCAGCCAGCACACCGCAACGATCCGATGGAAGGAGCCAGGATCCAGGTGCTTTTCCTGGTCTCCCACGGGGTGCAGGGCCCAAGCACCTGGGCCATCCTCCACTGCACTCCCTGGCCATAGCAGAGAGCTGGCCTGGAAGAGGGGCAACCGGGACAGAATCCGGCGCCCCGACCGGGACTAGAACCCGGTGTGCCGGTGCCGCAAGGTGGAGGATTAGCCTATTGAGCCACGGCGCCGGCCCTATTTTTTACCAGGATCTAGTTTCAATTAACTTTAATTTTATGTTTTAATTATTTGTTTTTATTGACATTCAATAATTATATATATATATATATATATATATATATATGAGGACCTGCATACCAATTCCTGTGCAATTAACACTCTATATGTCGACAGTGATCACCCAAGGCTCTTGACATGATCTGCATAGATATGGAATAATTTTGAATCTACAAACTCCTCCAGTCTTTAGACAAGGCCATGCAGCAAAGTGGAAGTTTTCTCCTCTATTCAGAGAAAAGTACATCCTTCTTTGATGAGCACTTCTTTCCACTTCATGTAGGAAAGTTTTTGCCACATTGTTTTGACTTTCCATGCCTGAAATGCTTTCATGGGCTTTTGAGCCAGACGAGAATGCATTAAATGCTGTTTCTGAGGTCAGAGTGCTACTTAAAATGATTGTCATTCTCTGAGACTTCTGTATGTACTGCTTCCCATGTTGTAGCACTCATTCCTTTTTAATTCTTACTATTGCCAAACACTTAATCCTATTTATGTGATCACTTTAACCCCTGATCCTAACCTTATGCTCACTTTAACACATGAAATGGTATTTCTACCACCCAGTTTAAGGGGATTAGGGGTCCTGTGGCAAGTTTTTAAACTGTACCCTTAGAAATAAGTCTGTAGGAATGTATGCAGAACTATACAGCTTTAAGTTACAAACTTCATAAATTTTATTATTACAACCTTAGGAACATGGCGATTCTTCCCACTAAGTTCATGCTCCCACCAACACTCCCACCCTCCCTTCTCCTTCCTTTCTTATTCCTATTCTTATTTTTACTAAGATATATTTTCAATTAACTTTATATACATATGATTAACCTTATTTTAAGTAAAGTGTTCAAAAAATTGCATTAAAAAAACCTGAAACTGACCTCAGCAGTCAAGACAAGTGCAGGCTAAAGTTATTGCTTCTCAATGTGTCAATTTCATTTCTACAGATTGCTTGCTAGGTGCCGTATTACTTATCACATATCAGGGAGAATATAAGATATTTGTTTCTTTGGGACTGGCTTATTTCACTAAATATGATGTTTTCCAGATTCATCCACTTTGCTGTAACCACTTTTTAGTATTCCATGGTGTACATATCCCATAATTTCTTTATCCAGTCTTCAGCTAACATTCATTTGGGTTAATTCCATGTCTCAGGTACTGTGAATTGAACTGCAATAAACATGGGAGTACAGATGACACTTTCATATGTTGATTTCATTTCCTTTGGATAAATTCCCAACAGTAGGATGGCTGGGTCATATGGTGGGTCTCTATTCAGATTTCTGAGGTGTGTCCATTCTGTCTTCCATGGTGGCTGGACCAGTTTACATTCCAACAAACAGTGGATTAGGGCACCTTTCCCCCTACATACTCACCAGCACTTGTTATTTACTAATTTCCTATGAAAGCCATTCTAAGGGGGGGGGGGCGGTGAGGTGAAACCTCATTGTGGTTTTGGTTTACATTCCCTGACAGCTAGTGAACCTGAGCATTTTTTTCATGTGTTTGTGGTCATTTGGATTTCCTCTTTTGAAAAATGTCTGTTTATGTCCTTTGCCCATTTAATTACTGGGTATTTGGTTTTGTTGTTGTGTTTCTTGATCTTCTTAGGTATTTTGGTTATTAATTCTTTATCATCTGTATAGTTTGCAAATAGTTTCTCCCATTCTTTCAGTTTTCTCTTAACATTCCTGAATGTCCTTTGGGGTACAGAAGCTTCTCAATTTGATGTAATATCATTTGTCAATTTTGGCATTTCTGTTCTGTCCCAATGATCTATCTGTCTGTTTTAGTATAGTACCAGGCTGTTTTGATTAAAACTACCCTATAGTGTGTCTTGAAATCTGGTATTGTGATGCCTTTGGCTTTGTCTTTGTTGTATAAGATTGTTTAGGTTTTCAGGATCTCCTTTGTTTCCATATGATTTTCAGCATCATTTTTTTCTGTATCTGAGAAGAATAGTCATGCTATTTTGATTGGTAATACATTGAATCTATAAACTTCTGTAGATAGTATGGACATTTTGATGATATTGATTCTTCCAATCCATGAACATAGAAGTTTTCCCATTTGTTTGTACCTTCTTCTATTTCTTTCTGTAATGTTTTGTAATTCTCATCATAGAGATCTTTGATATCCTTGGTTAAATTTATTCTAAGATATTTGACTTTTTTGGTAGCTATTGTGAATGGGACTAATCTTTCTCAGTCATGGCATTGTCTGTATACAAAGGCTTCTGATTTTTTGTGTTAATTTTATATCCTGACACTTTATCAAACTCTTTTTTAAGTTCTAAAAGTTCTTCAGTGGAGTCCTTTGGATCCCCTATATAAAGAATCATATCATCTGCAAATAGGGATAGTTTGTCTTCCTCCTTCACAGTTTGTATCCCTTTGATTTCTTCTTGACTGATGTCTTTGGCTAAAACTCCCAGGACTATATTGAATAGTAGTGATTAGAGTAGGTATCTACTTTTCTAGATCTTAGTTCTAGATCTTAGTGGGAATGCTACCAACCTCCCCATTCAATAAGATGGTGGCCAAAGCTTTTTCACAAGTCACATTCATTGTGTGGAGGAATATTCCTTTTATACCAAATTTGCTTAAAGTTTACATCATAAAAGGTTGTTGTATTTTATCAAATGCTTTCTCTGCATCTATTTAAATAATCATATGGTTTTTGTTCTTTGGTTTTTTAATGTGATGTACCACATTTATTGATTTGCAAATGTTGAACCATCCCTGTATACTAGAGATAAATCCCATTTTGTCTGGGTGAAAGACCTTTCTGGTGTGTTGTTGATTAAAATCGCTTAATATTTTGTTAAGGATTTTTGCATCTATGTTCATCAGGGAAATTGGTCTGTGGTTCCCTTTCTCTGCTGTATCTTTTTCTGGTTTAGGAATTAAGGTGATGCTGGCTTCATAGAAGGAGTGTGGTAGGATTCCATCCTTTTCCATTATTTTGAATAACTTGAGGAGAATTGGAATTAATTCCTCTTTAAAATGTCTGGTAGAATTCAGCAATGAAACTGTCTGGTCCTGGGCTTTTCTTCGTTGGGATGGTCTTTATAATTGATTCAATCAGTGTCTGGGTTATTGGTCTGTTTATTTTTCCCATGTGTACATGGGTCAGTTTTGCTAGGTTTTATATTTGCAAGAATCTATCCATTTCCTCTAGGTTCTTCAATTTGTTGGCATGCATATTTTGTAGTAATTCCTGATGATTCCTTTTATTTCTGCTATATGTTGTTACATTTCTCTTTTTATCTCTGATTATTAATTTGGGTCTTTCCCCCTTGTTTTGTTCATTGGGACATTCTTATATCATTTTTCTTTTCAAAAACCAGCTCTTCATTTTGCTGATCTTTTGTATTTTTTTGTTGTTGTGTCAATTTTGTTTATTCTCTAATTTTAATTTGTTTTCTCCTACTAATTTTGAGTTTGGTTGTTGTTTTTCTAGGTACTTGAGATGCATAAATAGTTTATTTATTGTTATCTTTCCAATTTTTTGAGTAGGAACAAATTGCTATAACCTTCCCTCTTAACAATGCTTTTACTCTACTTCATAAGTTTGATTTACTGTATTGTCATCTTCATTCATTTACAGAAATTCATTGATCTCTATTTTGATCTCTTCTATGGTCCACTGTTCATTCATGAGCATGTTGTTCAGTCTCCATGTGGCTCTACATGTTCCAGAGATTCTTGAATTATTGATTTCTCACTATATTCCATTGTGGTGAGAGAAGATGCATGCTATGATTTAGATTTTTTTTAATTTGCTGAGCTTACTTTATGGCCTACCATACGGTCTATCATAGAGAAATTTCCATGCACTGGTGAGAATAATGTGTTTTCTGGAACTGTAGCATAAAAAGTTCTATAGATATTAGTTAAGTCCATTGGGTCTATAGTGTTGATTGTTTTTTAACTTTTATTTAATGAATATAAATTTCCAAAGTACAGCTTATGGATTACATTGCCTTCCCCCCATAATGTCCCTCCCACCCGCAACCCTCCCCTTTCCCACTCCCTCTCCCCTTCCATTCACATCAAGATTCATTTTCGATTCTCTTTATATACAGAAGATCAGCTTAGCATACATTAAGTAAAGATTTCAACAGTTTGCTCCCACACAGAAACATAAAGTGAAAAATATTGTTTGAGTACTAGTTATAGCATTAAATATCAATGTGCAGCACAATAAGGACAGAAATCCTACATGAGGAGTAAGTGCACAGTAACTCCTGTTGTTGACTTAACAAATTGACACTCTTGTTTATGGCATCAGTAATCACCCTAGGCTCTTGTCATGAGCTGCCAAGGCTATGGAAGCCCCCTGAGTTCACTGACTTGATAATTTTTAGAAAAGGCCATGTTCAAAGTGGAAGTTCTTTCCTCCCTTCAGAGAAAGGTACCTCCTTCTTTGATGACCCGTTCTTTCCACTGGGATCTCACTCGTGGAGATCTTTAATTTAGTTTTTTTTTTTTTTTTCCCCAGAGTGTCTTGGCTTTCCATGCCTGAAATACTCTCATGGGCTTTTCAGCCGGATCCGCATGCCTTAAGGGCTGATTCTGAGGCCAGAGTGCTGTTCAGGACATCGGCCATTCTATGGGTCTGCTGTGTATCTCACTTCCCATGTTGGATCATTCTCTCCCTTTTTTGTTCCTTTCAGCTAGTATTTGCAGACACTATTCTTGTTTATGTGATCCCTTTGGTTCTTAGTCCTATCATTATGATCAATTGTGAACAGAAATTGATCACTGGGACTAGTGAAATGGCATTGGTACATGCCACCTTGATGGGATTGATTTGAAATCCCCTGGTATGTTTCTAACTCTACCGTTTGAGGTAAGTCAGCTTGAGCATGGCCAGAATTGCACATCTCTTCCCTCTCTTATTCCCACTCCTATATTTAACAGTGATCACTTTTCAGTTAAGCTTCAGCACTTAAGAAGAATTGTGTATTGATTACAGTATTCAACCAAAAGTATTAGGTAGAACAAACAAAAAAAAAATACTAAGAGGGATAACATATTAAGCTGCTCATCAACAGTCAGGGTGAGGGCTGATCAAGTCACCATTTCTCATAGTGTTCATTTCACTTTAACAGGTTTCCTTTTTGGTGCTCAGTTAGTTGTCACCTATCAAGGAGAACAAGTGGTATTTGTCCCTTTGGGATTGGCTTATTTCACTCAACATAATGTTTTCCAAATTCCTAACAGGGATCACTTTTCAGTTAAAATTTAAACACCTAAGAATAATTTTGTGTTAATTACAGAGTTCAACGAATAGTACTAGAACAAAAAAAATATACTAAAGTGGATAAAGTATTACATTGTACATCAACCATCAGGACAAGAGCTGATCAAGTCACTGTTTCTCATAGTGTCCATTTCATTTCAACAAGTTTCCCCTTTGGTGCTCAGTTAGTTGTCGCCAATCAGGGAGAACATATGATATTTGTCCCTTTTGAACTGGCTTAATTCACTCAGTATGATGTTTTCCAAATTCCTCCATCCTGTTGCAAATGACCGGGTTTCGTTGTTTTTGACTGCTGTATAGTATTCTATAGAGTACATGTCCCATAATTTCTTTATCCAGTCTACCGTTGATGGGCATTTGGGTTGGTTCCAGGTCTTAGCTATTGTGAATTGAGCTGCAATAAACATTAATGTGCAGACAGCTTGTTTGTTTGCCAATTTCATTTCCTTTGGGTAAATTCCAAGTAGTGGGATGGGTGGGTTGAATGGTAGGGTTATTTTCAGGTTTCTGAGGAATCTCCAGACTGACTTCCATAGTGGCTTAACCAGTTTGCATTCCCACCAACAGTGGGTTAGTGTCCCTTTTTCCCCACAACTTCATCAGCATCTGTTGTAGGTAGATTTCTGAATGTGAGTCATTCTAACCGGGGTGAGGTGAAACCTCATTGTGCTTTTGATTTGCATTTCCCTGATTGCTAGTGATCCTGTACATTGTTTCATGTGTCTATCGCCCATTTGGATTTCCTCTTTTGAAAAATGTCTATTGAGGTCCTTGGCCCATCTCTTAAGTGGGTTGTTTGTTTTGATGTTGTGGAGTTTCTTGATTTCTTTGTAGATTATGGTGATCAACCCTTTATCAGTTGCATAGTTTGCAAATATATTTTCCCATTCTGTCGGTTGTCTCTTCACTCTCCTGACTGTTTCTTTTGCAGTACAGAAACTTCTCAATTTGATGCAATCAGCCAGTCTGTATCATTTAACTGGATGGTTGAAGCCATTTATATTTAATGTGACTGTTGATAAGTAATGACTTGGGCCTGTCATTTTTCTATAAATATTCCTATCTTTTAATTTGGATTTGTTTTGTACTTTTTACTGGGAGATTTTCTACCTTCATTTTCTTTAAGAGTGATGACTTTTTCTGTGTTCTGGGTGTAGCACATCTTTAAGCATCTTTTGGAAGCCTGGATGAATGGTGATAATTTTCAATCTCTGTTTGTTATGGAATGTTTTTATTTTACCTTCATTCATAAATGAGAGCTTTGCAAGGTAAAGTACTCTGGATTGACAGGTTTTTTTTTTCTCTTAAACCTTAGACTATATCTCATCATGATCTCCTAGCCTATAGGGTGTCTGATGAGAAGTCAGCTGTGAGTCTAATAGGAGATCCTTTGAAAGTAATCTGGCATTTCTCTAACGCACATTTTAGAAAATTTTTTTTTTATGTTTTACTTCAATTGATTTTCATTTCTCCACTTTCATCCACATTTGTTCCTGTCTAAAGAATATTTTGTTTGTAGTATTCCTTTCAGTTCAAAGAGCTGTTAATAAACTCTCCATTTTTTTTTATCAAAGTATCTTTTTGTCACCTTAATTTTTTGAATGAAAATTTTTATTGGTATAAAATTTTGAGTTGGCATTATTTTATCTTATAACTTTACAGATGCTGTTCCTTCCATATATTATGGCTTTTGACAATCAACTACTATATTCCTTGTTTGCTTAAAAGTAACATTTTCCCCATCCAAAATATCTAGCTTCTTTGAAGATATTATTTGAACATTTCAATAGATTTCTATCATGTGTCCATTATAATTTATTTTGTATCTTTCATAACTGGAGTCCAAAATTCTACAAACCTTGACATGATATTGTTGATATTGTTTCTAACTATAGAAAATTATTGGCAATAGTTTTCAGTCATTATTTCTGCTCTATTCTTCCTTTCTTCCCTTGAGACTTCAATATTATACAAGTTAATCTATTTTTGTTGTGGTTTGCTTTATTTGGTAAGGAATTTATTAATACATTGCATTCTCAGGATCATAGAAAATGCATGATAATTATACCACACAATTCTCATGTTAATAAGATACTAATACAAAGAGAACAGATTCTGTATAGTTCATAGATACAATTCTGACTATGATTCTTCTCCTCCTAACTCCGTTCCTGCCTTTCCTTTACCTTTTATTTTTTTCTTCCCTTCCTTTTAACTTTTTTTTTAAACTTTTATTTAGTGAATATAAATTTCCAAAGTACAGCTTATGGATTACAAAGACTTCCCCCCCATACCATACCTCCCACGCGCAACCCTCCCCTTTCCCACTCCCTCTCCCCTTCCATTCACATCAAGATTCATTTTCGATTATCTCAATATAAAGATCAGCTGAGTATACCTTAAGTAAAGATTTCAACAGGTTGCTCCCACACAGAAACATAAAGTGAAAAATAATAGATGATTTTTTTAAATGATGATGAAATCAGATCAGACCTATTGTCATGTTTAATCCTAGTGAGAGTCAAGTTGGGAATTGATAATCTCTTTTTTTTTTTTTTTACAGAAGATCATTTTAGTATGCATTAAGTAAAGATTTCAACAGTTTGCACCCCCATAGAAACACAAAGTGAAATATACTGTTTGAGTACTCGTTATAGCATTAAATCTCAATGCACAGCACATTAAGGACAGAGATCCTACATGAGGAGTAAGTGCACAGTGACTCCTGTTGTTGACTTTACAAATTGAAACTCCTGTCTATGGCATCAGTAATCTCCCTATGCTCCAGTCATGAGTTTCCAAGGCTACAGAAGCTCTCGGAGTTCTCCGAATCTTATCTTGTTTAGACAAGGTCATAGTCAAAGTGGAGGTTCTCTCCTCCCTTCAGAGAAAGGTACCTCCTTCTTTGAAGACCTGTTCTTTCCACTGAGATCTCACTCACAGAGATCTTTTTGCCAGAGTGTCTTGGCATTCCAAGCCTGAAATACTCTCATGGGCTTTTCAGCCAGATCTGAATGCCTTTAGGGCTGATTCTGAGGCCAGAGTGCTATTTAGGACATCTGCCATTCTATGAGTCTGCTGAGTATCTCGCTTCCCATGTTGGATCACTCTCCCCTTTATTTATTCTATCAGTTAGTGTTAGCAGGTACTAGACTTGTTTATGTGCTCCCTTTGACTCTTAGTCCTTTCATTATGATCAATTGTGAACTGAAATTGATCACTTGGACTAGTGAGATGGCATTGGTACATGCCACCTTGATGGGATTGAATTGGAATCCCCTGGTATGTTTCTAACTCTACCATTTGGGGCAAGTCAGCTTGAGCATGTCTCAAATTACACATCTCTTCCCTCTCTTATTCCCACTCTTATGTTTAACAGGGATCACATTTCAGTTAATTTTCAACACTTAAGAATAACTGTGTGATAGTTACAGAATTAAACCAGACATATTAAGTAGAACAGACAAAAAAACTACTAAGAGGTATAATGTATTAAGTTGTTCATTAACAGTCAGAGCTATGCTGATCAAGTCACCATTTCTCATAGTGTCCATTTCATTCAGGAGGTTTCCTTTTTGGTGTTCAGTCAGTTGTCACCGATCAGGGAGAAAATATGGTATTTGTCCCTTTGGGACTGCCTTATTTCACTTAGCATGATGTGTTCCAATTCCTCCATTTTGTTGCAAATGATTGGATTTCGTTGTTTCTTACTGCGATATAGTATTCTAAAGAGTACATATCCCATAATTTCTTTATCCAGTCTATCGTTGATGGGCATTTAGGTTGGTTCCAGGTCTTGGCTATTGTGAATTGTGCTGCAATAAACATTAGGGTGCAGACCGCTTTTTTGTTTGCCAATTTAAATTCCTTTGGATAAATTCCAAGGAGTGGGATGGCTGGATCAAACAGTAGGGTTATATTCAGGTTTCTGAGGAATCTCCAGACTGACTTCCATAGTGGCTTGACCAGTTTGCATTCCCACCAACAGTGGGTTAGTGTCCCTTTCTCCCCACATCCTCGCCAGCATCTGTTGTTGGTAGATTTCTGTATGTGAGTCATTCTAACTGGGGTGAGGTGAAACCTCATTGTGGTTTTGATTTGCATTTCCCTGATTCCTAGTGATCTTGAACATTTTTTCATGTGCCTGTTGGCCATTTGGATTTCCTCTTTTGTAAAATGTCTATTGAGGTCCTTGGTCCATCTCTTAAGTGGGTTGTTTGTTTTGTTTTTGTGGAGTTTCTTGATCTCTTTGTAGATTCTGGTTATTAACCCTTTATCTGTTGCATAGTTTGCAAATATATTTTCCCATTCTGTCGGTTGTCTCTTCACTTTCCTGACTGTTTCTTTTGCAGTACAGAAACTTCTCAATTTGATGCAATCCCAAGAGCTCATTTTGGCTTTGACTGCCTGTGCTTCCCGGGTCTTTTCCAGAAACTCTTTGCCTGTGCCAATATCTTGAAGGGTTTCTCCAATGTTCTCTAATAACTTGATGGTGTCAAGTCATAGATTTAGGTCTTTAATCCATGTTGAGTGGATTTTTGTGTAACGTGAAAGGTAGGGGTCTTGCTTCATGCTTCTGCACGTGGAAATCAAGATTTCCCAGCACCATTTATTGAATAGACTGTCCTTGCTCCAGGAATTGGTTTTAGATCCTTCATCAAATATAAGTTGGCTGTAGATGTTTGGGTTGATTTCTGGTGTTTCAATTCTGTTCCATTGGTCTATCCATCTGTTTCTGTACCAGTACCATGCTGTTTTAATTACAACTGCCCTGTAGTATGTCCTGAAATCTGGTATTGAGATGTCTCCGGTTTTGTTTTTGTTGTATAAGATTGCTTTAGCTATTCAAGGTCTCTTTTGCCTACATATGAATTTCAACATCATTTTTTCTAGATCTGCGAAGAAGGTCTTCGGTATCTTGATTGGGATTGCATTGAATCTATAAATTGCTTTTGGGAGAATGGACAATTTGTTGATGTTGATTCTTCCAATCCATGAGCATGGAAGATTTTTCCATTTCTTGGTATCCTCTTCTATTTCTTTCTTTAAGATTTTGTAATTCTCATCGTAGAGATCTTTAACGTCCTTGGTTAAGTTTATTCCAAGGTATTTGATTGTTTTTGTAGCTATTGTGAATGGGATTGATCTTAGAAGTTCTTCCTCAGCCATGGCATTGTCTGTGTATACAAAGGCTATTGATTTTCGTGCATTGATTTTATATTCTGCCACTTTGCCAAACTCCTCTATGAGTTCCAATTGTCTCTTAGTAGAGTTTTTTGGATCCCCTAAGTAAAGAATCATATCGTCTGCAAAGAGGGATAGTTTGAGTTCTTCCTTCTCAATTTGTATTCCTTTGATTTCTTTTTCTTGACTAATGGCTCTGGCTAAAACTTTCGGAACTATGTTAAATAGCAGTGGTGAGAGTGGGCATCCTTGTCTGGTGCCAGATCTCAGTGGAAATGCTTCCAATTTTCCCCATTCAATAGGATGCTGGCTATGGGTTTTTCATAAATTGCTTTGATTATATTGAGGAATGTTCCTTCTATACCCAATTTGCTTAGAGTTTTCATCATGAAAGGGTGTTGAATTTTATCGAATGCTTTCTCTGCATCAATTAAGATAATCATATGGTTTTTCTTTTGCAGTCTGTTAATGTGGTGAATCACAATGATTGATTTGCGAATGTTGAAGCATCCCTGCAGACCAGGGATGAATCCCACTTGGTCTGGGTGGATGATTTTCCTGATGTGTTGCTGTGTTCTATTGGCCAGAATTTTATTGAGGATTTTTGCGTCTATGTTCATCAGGGATATTGGTCTATAATTTTCTTTCAGTGCTGCATCTTTCTCTGGCTTAGGGATTAAGGTGATGCTGGCTTCATAGAAAGTATTTGGGAGGATTCCCTCTTTTTCGATTGTTCTGAATAGTTTGAGAAGAAATGGGTTTAGTTCTTCTTTAAATGTCTGGTAGAATTCAGCAGTGAATCCATCTGGTCCTGGGGTTTTCTTTGTTGGGAGGGCCTTTATTACTGTTTCTATTTCTTTTTCAGTTATGAGTCTATTTAGGTTTTCTATGTCTTCATGGTTCAATTTAGGTAGGTTGCATGTGTCCAGGAATCTATCCATTTCTGATAGATTTTCCTGTTTGCTGGCATACAGGTCCTTGTAGTAATTTCTGATGATTCTTTTTATTTCTGTGGTGTCTGTTGATAAGTTTCCTTTTTCATCTCTAATTTTATTGATTTGGGTCTTTTCTTTTTTTAGTTAGTTGGGCCAATGTGGTGTCAATTTTGTTTATTTTTTCAAAAAACCAGCTCTTCGCTTGGCTGATTGTTTGTAATTTTTTTTTGGATTCAATCCTGTTAATTTCTTCTCTGATTTTAATTATTTCTCTTCTCCTACTAGATTTGGGTTTGGTTTGCTGCAGTTTTTCTAGGTCCTTGAGATGTGCTGAAAGCTCATTTATTTGGTGCCTTTCCAATTTCTTGATGTAGGCACCTATTGATAAAAATTTGCCTCTCAATACTGCTTTTGCCGTATCACATAAGTTTTTATATGTTGTGTTGTTATCTTCATTTACTTCCAGAAAGTTTTTGATTTCTCTTTTGATTTCTTGAATGACCCAGTGTTCATTCAGGAGCATGTTGTTCAGTCTCCATGTGTTTGCATACTTTCTGGGGTTTCCTGAGTTGCTAATTTCCAACTTCATTCCTTTATGGTCTGAGAAGCTGCATGGTATGATTCTAATTCTTTTGAATTTGCTGAAACTTGCTTTATGCACTAGTATGTGGCCAATCCTAGAGGAGGTTCCATGCACTGCTGAGAAGATTGTGAAGTCTTTAGATGTAGGATTGAAAGTTCTGTAGATATCTGTTAGATCCATTTGGGCAATAGTGTGAATTAAATCTGCTGTTTCCTTGTTGATCTTCTGTCCTATTGATCTGTCTATTTCTGAGAGTGGAGTATTGAAGTCGCCCAGTACTATTGTATTGGAATCTAAATCTCCCTTTAAGTCCGTTAACATATCTTTTAAATAGACCGGTGCCCTGTAATTAGGTGCATATACATTTATAATAGTTACATCTTCCTGTTGAATTGAACCCTTAATCATTATATAGTGTCCCTCTTTGTCTCTCTTAACAGTTTTTGTATTAAAGTTTATTTTGTCTGTTATTAATATGGCTACACCTGCTTTTTTTTGGTTTCTGTTGGCATGGAATATCTTTTTCCAACCTTTCACTTTCAGTCTGCATGCCTCTTTGTTAGAGAGATGGGTTTCTTGTAGGCAACAAATAGTTGGGTTGTGTTCTTTGAGCCAATCAGCCAATCTTCGTCTTTTAAGTGAAGAATTCAGACCATTAATGTTTAATGTGACTATTGATACGTAGTGACTTTGCCCTGCCATTTTCCCAGAGATATCTTCTAGTATATGCTTTGAGCTTCCCATGCTCTTTTACTGGTAGGTGTTCTTCCTTTCCCTTCTTTCATATTGATGGCCATGTTTCTGTGTTTCTGAGTGTAGCACATCTTTAAGTATCTTTTGCAGGGCTGGACGAGTGGCCACAATGTCTTTCAATTTCTGTTTGCTATGAAAGGTCTTTATTTCACCTTCATTCACAAATGAGAGCTTGGCAGGATATAATATTCTGGGCTGGCAATTTTTCTCTCTTAGCACCTGTGCTATGTCTCTTCATTCCCTCCTAGCCTGTAGTGTTTCTGATGAGAAGTCTGCTGTGACTCTAATTGGAGATCCTCTGAGAGTAATCTGACGTTTCTCTCTTGCACATTTTAGGATCTTTTCTTTATGTTTCACTGTGGTAAGTTTAATTACCACGTGTCGTGGTGAGGATCTCTTTTGGTCATGTTTATTGGGGGTTCTATGAGCTTCTTGTACTAGGATGTCTCTGTCCTTCTCCAAACCTGGAAAGTTCTCTGCTAGTATCTCACTAAAAAGGCCTTCTAATTCTTTCTCTCTCTCCATGCCTTCAGGAACTCCTAGAACTCGAATGTTGGTTTTTTTAATAGTATCCTGTAGATTCCCAACAATATTTTTTAGATTTCTAATTTCCTCTTCTTTTCTATGGTTTGACTGTATGTTTTCATGTGCTCTATCTTCTAAGTCCGATATTCTCTCTTCTGCTTCACCCATTCTGTTTGTAAGGCTTTCTAATGTGTTTGTCATTTGATCTATTGAGCTCTTCATTTCATTTTGATTTCTCTTCACTATCACACTTTCCTGTTCTATTAGTTTCTGCGTTTCATTTTGATTCTTCCTTAAAATTTCATTTTCACGAGAGAGATTGTCAATCCTGTCCAATAAGGATTTCTGTAGTTCAAGGATTTGCTTTTGAAAACTTCTAAATGATCTTATCATAAATTTTTTGAAATCTGTATCTTGCATTTCTTCTATCTCATCATCTTCATACTCTTGGCTTGGGGTGTTTTGTTTATTTGGAGGCATCATAGTGTCATCGTTGATCTTGTTCCCTCGATTTCTGTGTTTGTTGCTTGGCATAGTTAATTCTTCTTTTTTCACTGTGCGTTTTTTTGTTTTGTTTTGCTTTGTTTTTTATTTTATACTATGTCCGTGTTAAGTGGACTGCCTGCTGTTGGAGGAGCCTTGGAGGCTTGAGATGGGTGTGGCCTGAGAGCTCTGCTTGGTTCTTCCTGGTTATGGGTGTGCAAAGGTGAAACCCTCAGGTTATGCGTGGTAAATCTCTCTCTATTTATTTATTTATTTATTTTATTTATTCAGGGGGTAAGTAATACCGCATGGCACGGCTGTGCAGAATTGATGGTATTTAGCTTCCAGTCTCTGGCTTCTACCCAAAGAATCTGTGTAGGCTCCTTTTCTCCTGGACTCCCACTGGGTTGCCTAGGCTACTGAATTGTAGTGACTCAGTTCCTTAGCTCTCCCCTGTTGTTATGTAAATCCAGAGAGGGGGCCTGCTCTTTGTCTCTTACAAATTCTTCAAGCCTTGCAGCCTTGCAACCTTTGCAAGGTTGGCAGAGAGAGAAACCCCCAACCTTTTTTTCCTTCTTTCCGGTAGTGAGTCTGCTGCACTTTCTGGCTCCCCTCTAGATTCTGACCCCCATTTCCCTCCAATGTCTCGGGTTATTGAGCTCACCTCCCCTTCCAGCGCCGATGTGTGGACTCGGAGCCCTGGACGTCCCAACTCTCCCCGCTGGTGTCTGTGTGACATGCACTCCCCTTCCTCCTTTTAACTTTTGAGATAGCCAAAGGTGTAATGCTCCACCAAATAAATACTTCAGCAAATGAAAAAGTAAACTTGTGATGAATCAGTGGGAATATAGGCAAATTATAAACAATAATTAAATGAAAGGATGTCCATTCATTGATATACAGTAAATTTGAAACCAATCTCAGACCATGTTTGTTTTATTGTGTCACACATAGATCCATGCTCTTTAATGTGTGTCTATTCTAGGAATTTAATCTGGACAAAGTCCCACTGACAAATTACCTGTTTGTCTAACCTGCCAACATAACAACCCATATAATTCTTTTTTCTCTCATTTTTTCATTCCTAGACTTTCCATTGGAATGTAATTAATAGTTCAAAATTTTATAGTAAACTTGCTCATCTTTTCTTGCATCTTATTGAATTCATTATTATATCAATTTTTAAAATACATACTATGAAATATGTTTTCTGGAACTCATGACTCTTTTTTCTATTGTCTACGTTTTTTTCTTTTTTTAAACATTTATTTGACTTTGGTTTTTGGTATGCCTGATTTATTTTATTAAATCCTACACATCATTTATGGAAAATTTCAGTAACTGTAGCTAATGTTATTTGCATAAAATAATATTTAAATTGCTGTTGGTAGATAGAGTTGCATGTTATGTAAAGTTATAAAGAATATGAATTCAAAAGTGAGTATTTAAATATACGGATTTTTTTAAATTTGCTTTGGAAAGACCTGGTACGAATTTTGGCACATGAGTTGTCTCCTAGTCCCATTGTCAGGATAAATTATTTTAAACTTTCGGTGACAAGAAACATAGAAGTTATAACTTTTGCAAGTAACTAAGGAGAGAAAATTAGTGATTGGTTACTTAGCAAAGACAAGATATCAATGTTAATAACTGAAATGTTTCAACTTGTGATGAATTAAATTTTGCTGAAAGTACTGATAAAGCTGCATAATGGATAAATGTATAAGCAATGGAAAATATGCAGGATACAGAATTTTTTGCATGCAACATAAACTTTGTAAAAAATGAAATGTAACAAACCTAATTATTATAATTTAATTTTTTCTTTATAAGATTAAAATTATGTTATTTTCTTAAACTTTGATGTTCAATATCTGTTGTTCTATCTTACAGATTTGTATATTAATTTTTTTTCTTTTTTTTAACTTTTATTTAATGATATAAATTTCCAAAGTACGATTTATGGATTACAATGGCTTCCCCCCCATACCATACCTCCCACCCACAACCCTCCCCCTTCCCACTCCCTCTCCCCTTCCATTCACATCAAGATTCATTTTCGATTATCTTAATATACAGAAGATCAGCTTAGTATACATTAAGTAAGGATTTCAACAGTTTGCTCCCACACAGAAACATAAAGTGAAAAATAATAGATGATTTTTTTAAATGATGATGAAATCAGATCAGACCTATTGTCATGTTTAATCCCAGTGAGAGTCAAGTTGGGAGTTGATAATTTCTTTTTTTTTTTTTTTTTTTTTTTTTACAGAAGATCAGTTTAGTATGCATTAAGTAAAGATTTCAACAGTTTGCACCCCCATAGAAACACAAAGTGAAATATATTGTTTGAGTACTCGTTATAGCATTAAATCTCAATGCAGAGCACATTAAGGACAGAGATCCTACATGAGGAGTAAGTGCACAGTGACTCCTGTTGTTGACTTTACCAATTGACACTCCTGTCTATGGCATCAGTAATCTCCCTATGCTCTAGTCATGAGTTTCCAAGGCTATGGAAGCCCTCTGAGTTCTCTGACTCTTATCTTGTTTAGACAAGGTCATAGTCAAAGTGGAGGTTCTCTCCTCCCTTCAGAGAAAGGTACCTCCTTCTTTGATGACCTGTTCTTTCCACTGAGATCTCACTCACAGAGATCTTTTGCCAGAGTGTCTTGGCTTTCCATGCCTGAAATACTCTCATGGGCTTTTCAGCCAGATCTGAATGCCTTTAGGGCTGATTCTGAGACCAGAGTGCTATTTAGGACATCTGCCATTCTATGAGTCTGCTGAGTATCTCACTTCCCATGTTGGATCACTCTCCCCTTTATTTATTCTATTGGTTAGTGTTAGCAGGTACTAGACTTGTTTATGTGCTCCCTTTGACTCTTAGTCCTTTCATTATGATCAATTGTGAACTGAAATTGATCACTTGGACTAGTGAGATGGCATTGGTACATGCTACCTTGATGGGATTAAATTGGAGTCCCCTGGTATGTTTAATTTTTTAAGTTGTAAATTGCAAACTAGGCTAGTAGTCAGTTAATCTTTATTTTTGTTTTTACTTTTGTATTTTTCCTTTAATCTTATATTTTTGTTTTACTTTGTTCAGTTAAAGGCTAAAATTTGTACTAAGGAGTAAAAAAATCATTACTGTGATTAAAATATATGCAAATAATTAAAATGGAGAATAAAATGAGAAAAAAGGTCATACAGATTTATTATATAGCTGTAGGCCTATCTTAAAAAATTAAATCGATGTGCTCTAAGTTTTTTCACAAATACTCAAATCTAGCCTGGTAATAACAGTTCTTCTGATGTTCTATAGCAAAAGAATTGTTTATGTTTAAATACACGTTTCTTTGTCAGTCCTAAAGAGAGCATAGGCTTTAAAGAGTACTAATCCTAATAAGCAAATGTTAGGCAAATGAGTGAAGTTTCACTCCATTGGTTTAAATCAGTTTATATAATAAATAGAAATTATTTGCTGGATGAGGCATTTTTATGCTTATCTAAAGCTAACAGTGCTGCCACTTTACAAAATTCCTCTGCTTTCTCAGTGAGAAAATGACTTCATATTATATTTAAATAGATGAAGGCTTTGAAATTCTTGCAAAACTAAATCCCAAGAGAAGATTGTACTGAAAAAAAATCCTTCTTCTGTGTATGGCTTCAAAGTTAAACTATTAACATTTTCTAAAACAAAATTGCTTTCAATTTTTTTTCTGCTTGTTTTATTCTCATATAGTTGATTTATTTGCTGATTTAGCACAGTGCACAGAACAGATCTGATTCCTTTTCAGTAAATTACAAAGTGAAATGCATATACTTTATAACTGGATTATCATAAACATTATTAAATTTATCTCTATTTTGAAATTTATTCATCGATTAAATATCTATTCAAAATTTTAATAACTATTCATTTGATTCTCACTCTCAATCAGCAAGTGCAAAACATTCCTTCAAGTTGTAATCTCATTGGGCTAGAATTTTTATTTTTAACTACAATAACCAGAGTAGAGAACACCCAACCATACTGAAGGGGAAGTGTTTGCTTGAGATTTTTGGGGATCTTGAAGTGTTTTGTTAAATGTTACACAATCTAAGTACCAAAATTAAAACTATTTGTATCTCATTAAACATAAACTTAAATAATAATGTGTCATAAGATACTTAAATGAATGTTTTTCTCTTCATCCTCTGACTCTGAAATCCCTTATTCTATTTGTGTGGCTTGTCTCAAGAAAGTTTCTATTACCAAACATAATCCATGAAAACTATTTTCCTTTTTTTTTTAATATTTATTTATTTACTTGAAAGTCAGAGTTACACAAAGAGAGAAAGAGAGGCAGAGAGAGAGAGAGATGGAAGACCTTTCATCCTCTGGTTTACTCCCCAAATGGCCGCAATGGCCGAAGCTGTGCTCATCTTAAACCAGAAGCCAGGAGCTTCTTCCGGGTCTCCCACGCGGGGGCCATCCTCCACTGCTTTCCCAGGGCACAGCAGAGAGCGATATCAGAAGTGGAGCAGCCAGGACACGAACCTGCACCCTTATGGGATGCTGGCACTGAGGCGGCGACCTTACCCATTATGCCACAGCGCTAGTCCCATTTTCCTTATTTTTCTATATAGTGAGTTTGCTAAAATGGATAGACAATCTTTTTTTTTTTTTTTTTTGACAGGTAGTTATAGACATTGATACAGACAGAAAGGTCTTCCTTCCATTGGTTTACTCCCCAAATGGTCACCACTGCCGGTGCTGCACCAATCAGAAGCCAGGAGCCAGGTGCTTCCTCCTGGTCTCCCATGCAGGTGCAGGCTCTGTGACTTAGTCTCTACAGTTCCCTGTACTGGTGAGGTTACTTCCCTGGGGGTGGTAGCAGATCAGCTCCGTTCCAGCTATTGCGGCCATCTATGGAGTGAACCAGCAGATGGAAGACCTACCAGTCTTTCTCTCTCTGCCTCTGCCTCTCTGTAACTCTGATAAATCTTTTTTAAAAAAGAGTATATCATCATTTATACAGTACAATTCAGCAAGGAAGCATTTCTAGCTCAATACCAAATAATATGTTGTCCACAGTTTTGATACTCTTTGAACCTTCACAAACAAGAGAAAATATATGATATTTGTTTTTTTAGGCTTGGCTTATTGCACTTAACATGATGATCTCTAGTTACATCTATTTTGGTGCTAATATCAGGATTTCATTCATTTTTATAGCTGAGAAATATTCATTGATTTACTGAGAAGCACATTAGCAGAGCTTCTCAAAGTGTCATGGCTCTCAGTAGAGCACGCAGGGGAAATGATGCAAAAAATGTATAAAATTTGAGTTACATTCTTCACTCCTTTCA
This sequence comes from Oryctolagus cuniculus, assembly GCF_051225735.1. Taxonomy (NCBI): domain Eukaryota; kingdom Metazoa; phylum Chordata; class Mammalia; order Lagomorpha; family Leporidae; genus Oryctolagus; species Oryctolagus cuniculus. The sequence goes on along the minus strand of NC_142869.1, from coordinate 45,667,317 downwards.
CTGAATTTTTTGTTGTACTAAGAACATATCAAATAAAAATAACAATTAAATTTTACCTCACCCCAGTTAGAATGGCTATCATCCAAAGATCAAAAAAACAATAAAATGCTGGTAAGGATGTGTGGAAAAAGTTACCCTGACACACTGTTGGTGGCAATATAAACTAGTACAGCTATTGTGGAAGAGAGTATGGAGATTATATGAACAGCCATTCCATTCCTGGGAATTTCACCAAAAGAAATGAAATCAGCTTATAAAAGAGTTATCTGTATCCTCATGTATATTACAGCTAAATTCGCAATAACTAAGATAGGGAATTAGCCCATATGTCATTAATGGATGACTGGATAAACAAATTATGGTATATATACAATATGGAATACTAATCAGCCATAAAATGAATGATATCTTTTGCAACAAAATGAGTGCAACTAGAAACTATTATGCTTAGTGAAGCAAGCCAGTCTGAAAAAGATAAACATCATATGTTTCCTCTGATATGCAGTGGTTAACATAGAATACCAAAAAAAGTATAAGAATGAAACAGAGATTTTGTGATATTATTGTCTTTAGCCCTTGTTTATACTCCTATGAAACTATGGTCTTCCCACTTTTTACTTGTTGAATATTAGGGTCAGTGGTGAATTAAGCCTGTGATTATAGTGTGAAATGAAAGTGTGTCTGAAAAATTAAAGAAAAAAAAGCAAGGAAGGAAGGAGGGGGACTAAGGGAGGGAGAGGTGAAGGGAGAGGAGTATGGTTATCTTCTTAGAACTGTAGCTATGAAATATATGAAATCTGTTTTGTTTGTGTTAATAAGAATTTTTTTTAAAAGAATACACCAATCAACATTTCTAAAGATAATAAAAATATTAGATTTTTAATTTTTGAACAGTTTTAGACTTAGATAAAATTGTGAAAAAAATGGAAACTTTCCCAAGCCCAGTTTCTCCTATCCTTAACCTATTCTGTTGTTATGGAACATTTGACACAGCATTATTACAGGAATCCACACTTCATTCAGATTTCCTTCCTATTTACCTAATTTCTTTGTGTTCCAAGATTACATGCATAATCCATGGTAAAGTTACTCATAATTGTTTTTAGACCTGTCTTTTTTGATACTTTACTTGTTTATGAAAACTGACAGTTTTCAGAACAGTGAGATTTCTACATAATATTCCTCAATTTGGAATTCAATAATATTTTTGTCAGGATTAGACTTGGTTTATACTTATAGGATATTAGGATTAAGACCAGAGATGCAAAGAGCCACTCTTATCACAATAAGCCTGTATATTAGCAGTAGGACTCATCACTACTATTACCATAGACTTTGGTGATGGAATTAATGTTCATCATATTTCTTCACTGTACTGTTACCCTTTTTTTCATCCTTTCCTTACTGTACTCTTTAGAGTTGTTTGGCCACCTTTTTTAAGTGTTAATTGAGATAGACTTGATGTACAAAAATTTCACTCTTTTATGTATATAATTTTGTGAATTTAAACACATGAATACACTCAATCAACACTGCAATCAAGGCACTAAACTCATTCATAACCTCTAAATGTTTCTGTCGCTCCCCCATTCACGGAGGAATGACACTGGACCCTGCGCTGTTCTTTTGTCTGCTCAGCCCTTCCCAGGTTTGCTGCTGGTCCTTCCCAGGTTGGCTGCCGACCCCTCCACCTCCGTGGAGGGGCGGCCCCCCCTGCCACTTTCCCCACTTCCGCGGAGGAGCAGCACACCGCTGGCCGGCTCTCTCGGGGGCTGCTCAGGTGTTCCTTCAGATGTTCCTGGTGCATGTTGTCTCTCTCCTCCTTTATAGTCCTCTTCCACCAATCCATGCTCTGCTACCCACACGCGAGCATGCTGCTCTCCTCCAATCAGGAGCAGGATCAGCTCCTGCAGCTCATCAGTCAAATTGGCGAGAGGCAGCTGCGTAGAAGTTTACTCCTTCCCAGCACCATATTGTGGGAGAGCAGATGCATAGAATAAGTCTTAATTCCAGTAACTTAGCCTAGTCTCAGTTGCTCCCCACAGATCCCCCTTTCTTTTTATTCGTTGGCATTGATATGCGCCTGTCTTCGGTGCCCCGCGGCACACACTCTGCTCTGCTTGCTAGAGTTGCCCACAGGTGCTTACAAACCCTACCAATCAGGCAAACCGAATCCGGGTCCTCTCCTCGCCATGTTGTGAGGAGGTTTTTAGGCGCTGATGCGTGCCTGTGTTCGGTGCCCTGCAGCGCATGCTCTGCTCTGCTAGAACTGCCTGCAGGTGCTTACAAGCCCTACCAATCAGGCAAACCGAATCCGAGCCTTCTCATTGCCATATTGTGGGGAGACTTATTGATGTTGATTTGTGCCTATCTTCGGTGACCTGCAGCAGATATTCTGCTAGCCGCCCGCAGATGCTCACCGCCTCACTAATCAGGCAGACCGAATCGGAGCTCTCTCATTGCCATGTTGTGGGGAGGCCTTATTTTTCTCTATTTCTCTATCTCTGGGCATTCCTATTTCTCTTATTTTACTTCTATCTGCCTGCATTGCTATTTCTCTCATTTTACTTCTATACTTCTGTTTCTCTTATCCCCGCGGCTTCCTGGCACCCGCCCCGCGGCAGCTTCCCTGCTCTGCATGGCTTCAGCCCGCGCTTCTCTCATCTGCGCAGCTTCCCGGCTTCGCACACGCTCCGCGGCCTCCGCGCCAGCCCTGTGCTCTCCTATCTACTCGCGCCCCGTGCGCTCTCTCTGTGCTTGGCGGCTTCCGCGAATCACGGCCTAGCTCACATTTCCGCTTTTCAGTTTAGTTTTCAGTCTAAGTTCTCCGGGCTAACCTGACGAGTTCCAACCTAGCTTACGTCTCCACTTTTCGGTTTGGCTTCCCATCTTTTGCTCCCCGGGCTGACTTGACGAATCCCAACCTAGCTTACGTCTCCGCTTCTGCCTAACCCCGCGGTTTCATTTTCCCTAGCTTATATTTTTCTCTACCCGGTATATTTCCTAACTTTCTTCCAACAATATTTTTCTCTCATTTCTCCTGGCTTCTCCCCACAGTCCGTATCTGAGTCTGTTTCTTCTAGCTTTCACTTTAGCTTTCAACCTTAGCTTTCTCCTAGCTTTTCCCGCAGTCCGTATCCGAGTTTGTTTTTTCCAGCTTTCACTTTTGCTTTCAATCCTAACTTCTTCCGGCACTTTTTCTGTCTGGCTTTTCCCTAGGCTCTTCCTAGGCTCTCTCCAGTATTTTCCTGCTTCTTCCCTCCTAGGTTTCCTATCCGAGTCATGGCACCATTATGTCGCTCCCCCATTCGTGGAGGAATGACACTGGACCCTGCGCTGTTCTTTTGTCTGCTCGGCCCTTCCCGGGTTTGCTGCTGGTCCTTCGGGGGTTGGCTGCCGACCTCTCCACCTCCGTGGAGGGGCGGCCCCCCCTGCCACTTTCCCCACTTCCGCGGAGGAGCAGCACACCGCTGGCCGGCTCTCTCGGGGGCTGCTCAGGTGTTCCTTCAGATGTTCCTGGTGCATGTTGTCTCTCTCCTCCTTTATAGTCCTCTTCCACCAATCCATGCTCTGCTACCCACACGCGAGCATGCTGCTCTCCTCCAATCAGGAGCAGGATCAGCTCCTGCAGCTCATCAGTCAAATTGGCGAGAGGCAGCTGCGTAGAAGCTTACTCCTCCCCAGCGCCATATTGTGGGAGAGCAGATGCATAGAATAAGTCTTAATTCCAGTAACTTAGCTTAGTCTCAGTTGCTCCCCACAATTTCCTTGTACACTTTTATGTTTTTGTCTTTTGTCTTATTTTTGTTTTTGATTAACCAGGCCATTTAACCTGAAACTTATCATCATCATATATTTTGAAGTATTTAGCTTTCATAATACCCTATTAACTATAAACAGATAAGATCCCTGAAATTTACTCATCTTGAATATATGTAACGTTATACCCATTAAATAGCAATCCCCACAACCTAAACTTAAGGAGTAAGATGTTTTGTTTCATTCCTTGAAGAAGGTGTATATTGAAAAATTATATGGAAAAATTCAGCATGGGATATTTTTCTATTCTCCCTATTTATGGATATTTCCAATCATTTATTTGCAGGATTATGTGCTTCTGAATATTTGTTTTGTAGATTGGATTAGAATGCATTACCACTTTATTCTGTTGCTCAACTTGATATGAGTTTGGACAATGAATGCTCTTTCACTTGCTTTTTTGTGTCCCTTTCCTCCATCCTATTTCTTGGATCTGTGTAACATTCTATCACTCTTTACATATGAACCTCATTATGTCAAGTGAGAAAAAATTTTCTGAAGGCAAAAATACTATTTGATTAAAAACAATTATTTTGACTAGCTTCAGTGATAAGAATTCAGTTTATATTTACAGAATAAGAATATTTAAGAGAGAGAGAAAGGCTATTGTTTTCTTTTTTCTTCTTCTTTTTTTGCTTATGATTGGTGGTTGACTTATAAAAATCATGAAAAATCATCAAGAGACTCTTGATTTAAAAATAGGATTGGGGGCCAGCTTAGTGGTATTGCAGGTTAAGCTGCAGACTGTAGTGATGGCATCCCATATGTGGTCCGGTTCAAGTCCAGCTATTCCAGTTCTGATCCAGCTCCTTGCTCATGCACCTGGGAAAGCAGTAGAAGATGGCCCAGATGCTTGGATCCCTGCACCCATGTGGGAGACCTGGAAGAAGCTTCTGGCTACTGGCTTCAGAGAGCCACAGCCCTGGTTGTTGTGGCCATTTTGAGAGTAAACCAGCAGATGGAAAATGTGTCTCTCTGTCTCTCCTTCTCTCTCTCTGTAACTCTTTATTTCAAATGAATAAATAAATCATTTTTTAAAAAATAGAATTTTAAGCTGATGTTTCACACAGTAGTTAAGATGTTGATTGGAAAGCCTGCATCCCATGTTCAAATATGTGATTTAAGCCCCAGTTCCTCTGTTTCCAACATAGCATTCTATTAAACTACTCTGGATGGCAGTAGATGATAGTTCATTTACTTAATCCTCTGCCACCCATTTTTGAATAACTGGATTGAATTCTTGGCATCTAGATTTTCCCCGTCCTCTCCTTGGCTCTTGTGGGCATTTGAGGAGTTGAGCAGTGAATGGTAGTTTTCTGACTTCCAAATAAAGTAAAAACACAAATTAAGACATTTTTGAAAATGGCATCTATATTATACAAATATGAAAATTATTTGTTAGCACAACTCATTTTGTATGATTAGCAGACTTTATCAAGAAGATACATCAAAGTTTGTAGTTTTGAACTAGCATGTATTATCCATCAAATTGTTTCCTTACAAATTCTGTATGTTGAGTCCCTAACCATCATAATTACTGTTCACTACAGCTCTGATCTCTGATGCCTTCCCCTGGTATTAGGATGAGGAGAAAGCACCTTGAGCTTTTGTGCATATATACTTGTCCCATGGTCTAAATGTATCCCTTTCCAACGCATCCATTGAAAGTTGATGATATGAAGAGACAGAGCACCTGGAGTGTGACTAAGTGATGAGGATACAGCCCTCATGAACAAGAAACTTGAGCTTCAGCCATGTCCAGGCATAGCTAGAAGCTAACCTATGAACTGAAAAGCCCTGACCAGACACTGAAAATACCAGTGCCTTGAATTGGACTTCCTAGTCTCCAGAACTCTGGAAAAAAGAAAACTTGATTGTTTATACATTACTCAGTATAATGTATTTTATTATAGTGGCCCAAATAGACAAAGAAAATATAAAGTCAGAGTGGCTTTATGATGGATCCTGAAATGCATCCTCTGGTAATTTTATGTTTGCACCATCATAGTCTATCATTACACAAACTCAGCTGCCTACAATGTCATGAAGCAATATCATCTTAGGGGAACATTGTTATAGATGTGGTCCACCATTGTTCAAACCTTGTTATGAAGTATATGACTGTATAGATTAAAATTGAGAAAAAAAGCCTTTGCTTCAGGTTAAATATATTTTTGTTTCATCATTAATTTTCCTTTTTAAGATAGGATGTATCACTGTGCTCCTAAATCTGCTCATATGGAATACATGAAATTTGCTCACCTTATATAAATAGTAGAATTATTAAAAATAAAGAAAACATTAATTAAATAGAGAATTCAATACACCAGAGTACTTAAGTACTTGTCAAATGTTTCCTATTTTGCACTTTCATTCTATTCAAATCATATTACATAGATCTTAATATATGGGTTTCAGCCACCTGTTACAAAATTTCATCCTTTTCTTATGTCCAAGATAATTGCATACCCCGAACCCATTAACTCCAATTTGATCATCTGTCTCAAAAGAGGGAAGTATTACACATTTTTGCATCATTTATCTTAGGGCAAATATAATGGGCAATAATGACATGTAATTCTAACACAGTAACCTTGTCTTAGGCAGTTCTTTGGTATGAGAGTTAAGCAGCACGCCAACAAACTGAGTCCTAATTTTTCACAAAAGCTTTTAAAACATGTCATTCTCTCCTCAATGTTTTCCCAATCACCTCAAAAACTTCTCTTGTTTTCCCCCAAATCTGTCAGATACTAAGTAATGTACAGCATTAATTTTCTTCATTTATTACATGCCTCCAGTTTTCTCCCAAAGCCTCTTGTACCTAAAACTTTAAATGCCTCCTTTGAGCACTGCCTCCCAGCACTGCTACATTAACCTGAATGTAGATGAGGGATTCCTGTGATCCATGAGCACATATATGCTATGTTCTCTTCAGAGGCTCATCCTCTAAACACTAAGAAACAATTAATTGACCAGATCTTAAACTAAAAATTATAAGAAGAGCTCCAGCTTACCAAGATTTTGTTACAGAGTTGACATTTACTTAAGCATCAAAATGTATCATCTTATTTAATACAATAATTTTGTTAGGTAACATTAATGTGACTTTTATATAGGAAGAAAATATGGCTCCAAAGTAATAAATAACATACTCATCTTTGTGTGAAATAGAAATGGAGGACACAAGTTTAAACCCACTTATTTCTACTTTAGAACCTGCAGTCTTAATGACTAATATGTTGCTTCTTTCTCATAATATAATCCTATCTTAACATCAGAGTGAATTTTTCCTAATGGACTCCTCAATTTCTCTAATAGGCTTGGTTAGAAATCCAAGTGAACTCTTAGCATCTCCAGATTTATCTGAATGTCAGTAGGTGATGCAGTGTACACTCAAAAAATATTAAAATATAATGAAAATTTTGTGCAGAATTTAGATATGACCTGAAAATAATTGGAAATATTCAATACATCAGCAAACTGAGACATGGAGTTGATTGAATAGTATTTTAATGAGGCAAAGCATATTCAGTGAATTTTGGTGATAAATAATTTAAGCACGCTGGATGTTTGGCAGCTTAAAATATTATTTTATCTAGAACTTTAGATATTTCAAAAACTCCATGTCAGCAGATCATAGTTCAAAAAAAATATGCTTCACACTTAATAGCTTAACATGATAAAATATTGCAAACTATCACATTCATTTTGGACTCATTTAAAACTTTTAGCATTGTATGTCTTATATTTTCATATATGTGACATATATAATAACCCAACATATAAATAAACAAAACTATGACAATATCGTATCATGACTTGTCATAGACATGTATATTTACATTATTTAGTTAATAAGACTGAAAATAAGCATAATACTTTGTCAATTTATTCTAATACATCTTATATGAAAGACAGACCGAGAGAGAAAAAGAGGGAGACAGAGAAAGAGAGAGGTTCTCATTAAAAGTTTATTCTCCAAATACTTGGGAACCCAGCACTCAATCTGGGTGTCACATTAGAGTGGCAGGGACCAACTACTTGAGCTGCTCCCTGATGCCTCCCAGAGTGGGCATTAAAAAGAAGCTGGAATGGGAGCAGAGCTGGAAACAGAAAAAAACAAATACTCCAATATAGGCTCAAGGCACCCCTTGAAAAAGCACTCACCTAAAATAGCCTTTGAACAAATTTTACCGTGAAATATGACAGAAAAAATGCAGAAAATGTTGCTTATTATGAGATGAATTGTGCATATTCTCAAGTAAGTAAAAAGTATTACAAAAACTTGCCAAATCTCTTCCTTATCATAACCTGTTTCAACCTTCGAACAGCAATCACTAATATAGAGCTCATCACACTTATTTCCTTATTTTTCTTTATGATTTCAGTAATACTTAAGCAAAATTTAGAATTCATTTAAATATATCCAAACTGCATACATTCTGTTGTGTCTGACTTCCAGGTTTTGCTTATATATTCATTAACTTCATATTCATGACTCTACAGATACTCTACAGTTGTTTTTACTTTCTTTGTATATTTTCAACCATACTGTATAGCAGGGAATTCTGCTATCATTCCTATTTATCTTACTGGACACTTATAAGCTTCTATGACTGTGGGATATATACCCAAACACAGAATTGCTGAACTGTGCATTTGTGTCTTCGGTTTTCTGTATAAACTTTTCAAAAATTGTTGTTTCAATGACATATTGGCATAATTTAGGTTTTAATCGTTATGTATTCTCTTAATGTTTGATCATATTCCATGTTATCTTCAAATCTATTAGTTGAGTTCAACCAATGGTACTAGAACAAAAAAAAAATACTAAAATGGATAAAGTATTACATTTTACATCAACCATCAGGACAAGAGCTGATCAAGTCACTGTTTCTCATAGTGTCCATTTCATTTCAACAAGTTTCCCCTTTGGTGCTCAGTTAGTTGTCACTGATCAGGGAGAACATATGATATTTTTCCCTTTGGGATTGGCTTAATTCACTCAGAATGATGTTTTCCTAATTCCTTCATCTTGTTGCAAATGACTGGGTTTCATTGTTTTTGACTGCTGTATAGTATTCTATAGAGTACATGTCCCATAATTTCTTTATCCAGTCTACTTTTGATGGGCATTTGGGTTGGTTCCAGGTCTTAGCTATTGTGAATTGAGCTGCAATAAACATTAATGTGCAGACAGCTTGTTTGTTTGCCAATTTCATTTCCTTTGGGTAAATTCCAAGTAGTGGGATGGGTGGGTTGAATGGTAGGGTTATTTTCAGGTTTCTGAGGAATCTCCAGACTGACTTCCATAGTGGCTTGACCAGTTTGCATTCCCACCAACAGTGGGTTATTGTCCCTTTTTCCCCACATCCTCTCCAGCATCTATTGTTGGTAGATTTCTGAATGTGAGTCATTCTAACTGGGGTGAGGTAAAACCTCATTGTGGTTTTGATTTGCATTTCCCTGATTGCTAGTGATCTTGAACATTTTTCCATGTGTCTGTTTGCCATTTGGATTTCCTCTTTTGTAAAATGTCTATTGAGGTCCTTGGCCCATCTCTTAAGTGGGTTGTTTGTTTTGATGTTGTGGAGTTTCTTGATTTCTTTGTAGATTCTGGTGATCAACCCTTTATCAGTTGCATAGTTTGCAAATATATTTTCCCATTCTGTCGGTTGTCTCTTCACTTTCCTCACTGTTTCTTTTGTAGTACAGAACTTCTCAATTTGATGCAATCCCAAATGTTAATTTTGGCTTTGACTGCCTGTGCTTCTGGGGTGTTTTCCAAGAAGTCATTGCCGGTACCTATATCTTGTTCTAGTTAGGAATTTGGAAAACATTATGCTCAGTGAAATAAGCCAATCCCAAAGGGACAAATAGCACTTGTTCTCCTTGATAGGTGACAACTAACTGAGCACCAAAAAGGAAACCTGTTAAAGTGAAATGAACACTATGAGAAACGGCGACTTGATCAGCCCTCACCCTGACTGCTGATGAGCAACTTGATATGTTATCCCTCTTAGTATTTTTTGTTTGTTTGTTCTACCTAATACTTTTGGTTGAATACTGTAATCAATACACAATTCTTCTTAAGTGCTGAAACTTAACTGAAAAGTGATCACTGTTAAATAGAAGAGTGGGAATAAGAGAGGGAAGAGATGTGCAATTCGGGACATGCTCAAGCTGACTTACCTCAAACGGTAGAGTTAGAAACATACCAGGGGATTTCAAATCAATCCCATCAAGGTGGCATGTACCAATGCCATTTCACTAGTCCCAGTGATCAATTTCTGTTCACAATTGATCATAATGATAGGACTAAGAACCAAAGGGATCACATAAACAAGAATAGTGTCTGCAAATACTAGCTGAAAGGAACAAAAAAGGGAGAGAATGATCCAACATGGGAAGTGAGATACACAGCAGACCCATAGAATGGCCGATGTCCTGAACAGCACTCTGGCCTCAGAATCAGCCCTTAAGGCATGCGGATCCGGCTGAAATGCACATGAGAGTATTTCAGACATGGAAAGCCAAGACACTCTGGGGAAAAAAAAAAAAAAACCTGAATGAAAGATCTCTGTGAGTGAGATCCCAGTGGAAAGAACGGGTCATCAAAGAAGGAGGTACCTTTCTCTGAAGGGAGGAGAGAACTTCCACTTTGACCATGGCCTTGTCTAAAAATTATCAAGTCAATGAACTCAGGGGGCTTCCATAGCCTTGGCAGCTCATGACAAGAGCCTAGGGTGATTACTGAGGCCATAGACAAGAGTGTCAATTTGTTAAGTCAACAACAGGAGTCACTGTGCACTTACTCCTCATGTAGGATCTTTGTCCTTAGTGTGCTATACATTGAGATTTAATGCTATAACTAGTACTCAAACAGTATTTTTCACTTTATGTTTCTGTGTGGGGGCAAACTGTTGAAATCTTTACTTAATGTATGCTAAACTGATCTTCTGTATATAAAGAGAATCTATAATGAATCTTGATGTGAATGGAAGGGGAGAGGGAGTGGGAAAGGGGAGGGTTGCGGGTGGGAGGGACGTTATGGGGGGAAGCCATTGTAATCCATAAGCTGTACTTTGGAAATTTATATTCATTAAATAAAAGTTAAAAAAAATCTATTAGTTGAGTGATTGAATCTAATTGTGGTATTAATTCTCAAATAGCTAATTCATAGCAAGATTGAGAATATTTACATCATTCTTAGGTATTTGGATTTTCTTCTTTATTAAGTGACTTTCAAATATTTTAGCCATATCTCTATTAGTCTTTTTGTTGTTCATTAATTATTATATTTTACATATTTCAGCTGAAAAGCCTTTACTTGTTATATGCATTTAAAATTTATTTTACCACTCTGTGGTTTTCCTTTTCACTTTGTGTTGACTCAAGTGAAACTAGGGGTTGGAATGCAAAAGTTGTATCATCTTTGTAAAATTAATAATCCTTAAATGCATAAAATACAAAGAAAAATATAAAAAGTTTAAGTGTCATAAAAGAATTTATGCTTGTAAAATTTCTAAATAAATAAAATAAATACACCACCAAAGATATATTAAAGCAAATACCTGATATATCCCTGATAAAATTTGTGTCTTTATGCATATATATATAAATCTTTATCTACATATACATTTGAATTTCTTGATTTGTAAATTATTTATATATAATCTTACCAATCCATAAGGAAAAGAAAAAATTCTGGAAAGATAAACAAGAGACATGACCAGGAATGTAGGTTTGTGCATGTAAGTTGAAACATCAATAATTTATAATCATGAAATCAAATCCTTAGTCATGATGGCAAAAAGTTGAGAAGAGCCCAGTGTCACTGACTTGTTTTTCTTCCTGATACCCTTGTCTCTAAATAGCTTATCTGATGAAGATGAGACCAAACAAAGTAGAAATTAATCAATCCACTTAAAATACAATACTTATAAAGCAAAGGAAATGAAATATATCTAAATAATAAAGCATCATATGATTTTTCTGGGTTTTCTCTATGGAAACATCACACAAAGGAGCTGAGACTTTCCTATATGATACCAAAAGTCCAACAAGCCAATATCCATTCAGAGAAAGTCAGATATATCTACAGAGTGATATGCAAGCTGCAGATTAATGTATTACTACTCAGGGTATTCTGTAGGTAAGGCAATAATATTCTTGGAGTTGCAACAATAATCTGTAGATGCTCAATAGAGTAGTGTTAACAAACAACTGATTGTTGGCTCAATTGCACCAGCATGGAAGACAGCATGAGATTTCAGGTTTTACTTGCAATGTAGTTGATGCACTTTGGTTTCAGCATCACTCAGTGGATACCCAGGCCAGGAAAATTTGGAGTCCTACCATTATTCTTTCACTATTAAATGTTAGATTACAGTATTTTTGATATCTGAAGAACTTTTGGAAAGAAAGGTGTATCTGTGCTATAGAACCAACTGGAAGATATTGGATATATGGCCTCACCCTGATCACAATTTGGTAGTTAAATTATGCTGTGTCATAAAGACTAACTACCATACATACTGTAGCAATCTTTATAGTATAAACCAAAGACAAAGAGAATATGGTAACACTGCTTTATGTTGAGATTAGTATTAGGGTCTTTGAGCTTGATCTGATAATCAGAAAATATTATGCAAGCATTTTGATTGAGTTAAATTTTTTATATTCCTAGTGCCATAAAAGATTACCAAATTGAAAGGACTCAGAGTAGAGAACTCAAGTACAAAAGATGTTTTTAGGCCGGCGCTGCGACTCAATAGACTAATCCTCCGCCTGCGGCGCTGGCACACTGGGTTTTAGTCCCGGTCGGGGCGTCGGATTCTGTCGTGGTCGCCCCTCTTCCAGGCCAGCTCTCTGCTATGGCCAGGGAGTGCAGTGGAGGATGACCCAAGTCCTTGGGCCCTGCACCTGCATGGGAGACCAGGAGAAGCACCTGGCTCCTGGCTTCGGATCAGCGCGGTGTGCAGGCCACAGTGTGCCGGCCGTGGTGGCCATTGGACGGTGAACCAATGGAAAAGGAAGACCTTTCTCTCTGTCTCTCTCTGTCTCACTGTCCATCACTGTCCATTCTGCCTGTCAAAAAAAAAAAAAAAAGATGTATTTAAAGACCCTGAAAGCATCAGCCAAGATTATGAGGAATCAAAAACTGGAATTCACACTGTGACAAGTGAATCTAAACATATTATTATGTATATGATCTATGCTTATAAATCAGAAAACAATGTTTTGACTAGAATGAAACAAATTAAAAACTGTGTTAAACACAGTATTCTACTTTCACAAGTGTATAGACTAACAGTTCTGAAAATTCATATACATAACATTCAACAAATAGGAAAATAAATTGCAGATACAATTAATTGCTATCTACAATTTATTGCTCAGCTAAGTCTCCTCTTGCAGTGCCAGAATCACATATGGGCACTAGTTCAAATCCCAGTTGCTCCTTTTCTGATCCAGCTTTCTGTTATGGCCTGAGAAGGCAGTGGAAGATGGTTCAAATGCTTAGGCCACTGCACCCATGTGGGAGACCTAAAAGTGGATCCTGGTTCTTGGTTTTGCATCGGCTCAGCTCGTGCCAATGTGGCCATTTGGAGAGTGAACCGGAGGATGGAAGACCTTTCTCTCTGTCTCTCCCTCTCTCTGTCTGTAACTCTACCTCTCAAATAAATAAATAAAATGTTTCAAAAAAAAAGATAGTAAGAGTGATGTTCAATGTTGTCCAAAAACAGAAATTACGTAAACTAGGGGTTGGGAGAGAGTTTACTAAAATGAACTTGTAGTGCTAAATTACAGTTGGTATAAATATGTGTTTGATAGCTGTACAGATAGGTGCGGAAATACTTGCAGATGTGTATACATAAAACATAGAGAAACACATCTATTCCCTAGTTCTCTATTCTTAAAGGGTCTAGAAATGATGACATCACAATAATTATTAGCATATCTAGTTATAATCTTGAATTTTAAATATCATTTTCCAATAAAAGGAAACAAGGCTAATTGGAAATAGATGATTCCGGGGCTTGAGCATGAAAATACAGCTGAATCTGGTCACTTATTTTATCAAATAGGGACATCCTAGCAAGAACTGAGAGGAGACTAAGGAAACTGTTAAAAGGATTCAGGAAATAATCTGGAAGAATTCTTGTTGGGCAAAGTTGAACGAGTTGGAGCTAGTGCTATGGCATAGTACGTTCAGCCCCTCCCTGTGGCACTGGAATCTCATATAGGCATCAGTTCAAGTCGAAGCTGCTCTACTTGCATTTCAGCTCCCTGCTGGTGGCCTGGGAAGGCAGTGGAGGATAGCACAGGAGCTTGGGCTCTTGAACACATGTGGGAGGCCTGGAAGAAACTCCTGGCTCCTGGTTTCAGATCAGCCCAGCTCCAGCATTTGTGGCTGCTTGGGGAGTGAACCAGCAGATGGAAGAACTCTGCCTCTTCTTTCTGTGTATGTAACTCTGCCTCTCAAATAAATAAATCTTTTTAAAAAAGGTGGAGCCCCTTGAGAAACAATATAAATAATGACAATATTGGATCACAACTAAAGAGATAAAATATCCATAAAACCATACTTTCACAAATAAAAAAGTGAATAAATGTGGGAGAAGAAGAAAATCTTCCTTATGGAGGAATTGCACATAATAGGTGATAGAGATCTAAAGAGTACCCACTTCAGAAGATGGAGAGTGATTCTTCCTCAACTGAATCCAGAGGGGTATAATGACCCACTTTCATGAATATGTAATATTAAAAATAGTATCTTTACAGCTAAGTAACCTAGCAGACAACATTTTAACCTGGTCTACAAGGTTAATATCACCAGCAATAAGTCATGTTAATGTTATGTGCCCTGTGATAAGATACAAAGAGAAAGACATTTCATCTCCATGGTACTCTTTCATAAATATCATAATCAATATAATCATGAGAAAATGTTAGGCAAACCCATATTTGATGACATTTTTTCAAAATATCTGACCAATATTTGTCAAACCTAATAAGATCATTACAAAACAGAGAAGCCCCCAAAACTGTCACAGATTAAAGTAAGGAAACATGGTGACTGAACTCAACCTGGTAGCCTGGGCTGGATCCTGAAACAGAAAGCCATCCTTAGCAGAAGCTGGTAGAGTCTGAATGCAGCCTGCAATTTAGAAGTAGTACTTTACCCGTGTTAATTTATTGAATTTGATAAATATTGTATAGCTTCCTATGATGTTAACACAGGGGAAGTAGAGTGAAGGATAAACAGGGACTCTACTTACAATTTTTGCAAATGTTCCATAAATCTAAAATTATCTAACAAGCAGAAACACATTGTAAAATGTTTTCTAGATAACTAAGGTAGTGAAAAGGTGATGAAGCGCTGACAACCATAACTGAAATCATATAGAAGCTGTGTATGTTTTTTGTAACATTTGTGCTAATACGTGCAGGAGAAAGGTTTTGAATTTTGATTAATCTATGGCTCAGAGGAGATAGCAATAATATTAAATTATCTTAGGTCACACAGTACAATCATTTCTGATCACAAAACAACTTTTCTTAACTGCCTGTGTCTAACAGCTTAAGATTACTTGAACAGGTGATGTTCAACCTGGTAAGTTTTGAAACCATGCCATATTTAAGCAGAAAACTTTTGAAACCATGTCATAATTAAGCTGGAAAAATATTTCATATTAGTTAAGTTATTGAGCTAGAGAGAGCAGAGATGGATGAAATAACTAAATCTTCTCTCATGAATTCAAATTTAGCAAGGGACAGTAGCAGCTACACTAATTACCTAAGAAGTTCAGAGTTCATGTGGTCTCATGGAGTTTTCTTCAATTCTTATGTTTCATACAGTTAATCCTACAGGACAAGTATATGGAGAATGAGCCACAAGTTGGTACCCAGTGTGAGGCCATTTCTCTGTTTTAATTATGAATTAAACATTTAAAGATTGTATCACTGAAGTTGTCTGAATCAAGTGCTGTCTGGAGGCATTTCTGGTGTAAAGATAACACAAGAAATAAAAAAGAAATCTTAATGATGCTTTAAGAATCCGCACCCACAATTTTGCTATCAACATAAGTGAAATCAGCATATGCCAGTCACATATAACCACCTGGTAGTCTTAGAAAAATCTTGGAGTCAGTCAAGACACATTGGCAAGATTACCAGAACATCTAAGCATGACATCAAATATATCAAACATAAAGTAATCAATGTGCTTCAGAAATTTGGGTGTGCTCCAGAAAAAAAGTGCACTGTGAAGGAGGGACGCTCACAAGATTTACTTACTGCATGAGAATGTCTATTTGTTGCAATATGCAAAAGCAAGAAAAAACTATGGTGATTTGACACTAAGAGCTGTTTTAGATAGACCAGGAGATAACATAGCTGTGAACTGCATGCAATAAGATACATACGTGACAAAAGTATCCCTTGATGCCCTGGAGGACTTTGAGACTACAAGGCCAAGAAAGCCACATGAGAATCAGGGCAGAGAAAGGGGCTGGTAAATTGAATACTAAGTCCACACAACATTTTCCACCACAAAGGAACTCTAGGGATAAGATCTGGGAAGGAAGGAACAATGTTCTGTGAACTCAGAGGAGCAGGGGAAGAATGTCCACAGGTCAGGCAAGCTGTGTCTCCACTGGGTATCAGAGAGCTGAAGACAAACTGATGGAATACATTTCACAAATTAAGAGATACATAGTTGGACATAGCTGGGGAACCAGCTGAGCATGCCTCAATTATTAGAGAATTTCTTGAGATTCAAAGACCTATAACAGTTTGGGGGATCACAGAACCAAAAACTGAATTTGTCAGTTTCAGAATAACACTGCTTAGAGGATAAGATTTGAGAGAGCAGTTCATTGAGTGGAAAAAAATCTCAAGGTGAATGGTTAGCTCCATACAAGGCAAGCTGTGAAAACCACACCGAGGAGTCCCAAGTGTGTTCAGACAATCTCCTCTTAGCCTGATTTTAAAGACTGTTTCCTAGGGGATTATGTGACAGAGAGTCTAATTACTCTGCATCTATTAATTCTCCTCCTTTGTTTTCACAACTCTGATGTTTTTCAAGCACTGGGAAGAGACAATTTTGTTTCAGAGAAAGTGGATCCAGTCCTAAGCCTAAGCTTCAAATGAGGCTGACTGGCTGTTGAAACATTTGTAGCAGGATAGTTTTCTCCAGGGAGAAAGGTATTGGAAAAACTTTTATTTCCCTCTCCTTGGTAGAAGAGAGAGTTTCAAGATTCTTTTGTCTAAAACTATGTCATTTCTTAGATTTGAATGCAATGCACGGCAACAAAGTTTAGAACATCTTTTAAACTTTATGAAAGGCAAGAAAATCAGTAAAATATTAACCATACCCTTATGGAAAACCATTGAATCAAAATGCAACAAATGTCAATCTCCAAACTTCAATAGGTAAGAAATGTAAACCCCTGCATATTTAAACCTCTTTGCATTGAGTATTGACAACAAGATACATGGTACATAATAGATTGATACAGATAGATGGGCAATGTAATATATAAAGCTGTCAAAGCAATTTGTTATATACATTTGTAATGTATCCTGATATTTCCTAATCTAAATAGCTTATTATATGAATATGAATTCTTCTTTATATGAGTTATTGTTTCATGCCATTTTATTTTCAGTTTCACTGTAATAGAACTTACCCCTCACGCTCAGAAACGTTCCAAAAACATGAGTCTGAGAGTCTCAAAAATGTTACCAAGTGATCATAATACAGATGAATACCTTTGAAAAATTATATTGACTTGGCATTGGTCTCACATCAGTCACAACTGATTAATGTTATGTCTGTGAACTCTGGACAATTTTTGACGCTAAAAAGATTTATTAATTTTGAGGAAATAAAAAGCTTTTCTTTGTAATGTTTGCGATAATCTGAAAATTAAGTAAATATGATTTTACGTGATAATTTATTATATTTTAGTACTGCAAATATTTACATTTAACTTACAAAAGTTTTACCTCTATAGCAATCAAATGTAAATATAAAAGAATCCACTTGTGCCTATATAAATCCAAGAAATACACACCAAGTGTTAGTCATAATTTCCTTTCTTTCATTGACATACAGCTCATATCTTATTAGTGGATCCTGAATCTTGGATTTCTCTTTTCTGAAGAAATCTAATATCATCAATGAACACTTCTTTTAAATTAGTCTTGAGGCTCTAAGCCAAGAATCTGGTATGTCTGGGCCATTTTAAGATGCATTCTGCACATAATACTCCAGCGCCTTTCCCCTCTTGCTAGTGACTTCACATCTCATAAATTACTGGACTTCTGGATCAGAGTTATTATACCCATTTGAGGTGGAAACTCTTCATCATACCTATTTTTTACAGTGACATCTGACTGTGGGAATGGACTCGGTATCCATATTATACTTTGAATAAAATAATGTTCTATTCCAACCATACTCACCACCTGAAAATATTAATTTCCATGGCCTGATTTGTCATCACTAATTTCTGCTGAGTCTTGCTGCCCCTCTCATTCCTAAATTTAAACAAATGCCACATTAAATCAACCTTATTTCTTCAGTCTTTATTTTCATTTCCAGCCTTCTGTGCAGAAGTCCAGTCCTAGAGTGTAAGACTCCACTTCAGTCATGTCAGATTTCACCTGCTCAGTTTGTTTACTCACCAACTATGAATACAATAAGCAAATACTCCAGGGTTTATGTTTCCTGATACAGATAACATAAAGCATCTCCATATATTTTCTTTGACTGTTTTCTTTCTTATTTTTTTGCTGTTAATATTATATTTATGTTACCTAATATAGTTCAGAAGTGGGTTATAAGTAAGGAATTAAAATATTATATTGGTTCGTTTGTCAAAGATTAGCTGGTTGTAGCTGAATGGATTAATTTCTAGGATTTCTATTTTTTTTCCTTTGGTCTACATGCTTATGTTCAAAAAAGAGAAGAGACAAAAATATGATAAAGTTTAAGAGAGTAATTCTGCAACAGCAAATTCTTGACCAGAATACATTTCATTCTACTCATTCTCAATTTAGTTCTCTTCCCATTGTACCATATTGTTTGTCAAATCTTCAACATAGTTTAGTTATATTTTTAAAATATGATTTTGTGATACTTATGTTATAAAAGAAAAATAAGTATACTTATTTTTCAATGTACCTACAGAAGAAGCATGTCAAACTAACTTACACTGAGTCAAAAAACTCATATTCTAAACCACTTCACAATCTTACCTCACACAATGCATAACATTACCTACCACTATAAGAAGGCATAAATCTGGGCCAGTTCCATGGCTCACATGGGTAATCCTCTGCCTGCGGCACCAGTATCCCATATGGGCACCGGGTTCTAGTCCCAGTTGCTCCTCTTCCAGTCTGGCTCTCTGCTGTGGCCCAGGAGGGCAGTGGAGGATGGCCCAAGTGCTTGGGACCCTATGGCCATGTAGGAGACCAGGAGGAGGCACTTGGCTCCTGGCTTCAGATCGGTGCAGCACTGGCCGTGGCGGACATTTGGGGAGTGAACCAATGGAAAGAAAGCCTTTCTCTATGTCTCTCTCTCGACTGTCTATAACTCTACCTGTCACCAAAAAAAAAAACAAAAAAAAAAAAAAAAAAAAAAACCACGACAAGACATAAATCTGTAGTTGAATTTAACAAGGATTATGTAAGGAGAAATAATCCATCTTTAAAAAGCAGTGAATGTAATTTGCAACATATAGAAGAGTTACGATTAATGTATTTGTATTATATGGCCTGTAAAAATATGAGCCTTGGAACCAACATTGTGGAGTAACATGTTAAGCTGCGGCTGGCAATGCTAGCATCCCATGTAGCACTGTAGATACATTAGCCTGTATCACATATGATTTGTAAACAATCAGTAAATTCTAAGTTTCCCAAACTATTTGATTAATGTAATTGAAGCAATATCATTAAAAATAATCACATGGTATACATACCTATTAGGAGAACACATTTAAGAACAGAAATATATCCACTGTTAATAATTACTTTCTCCTTGGAGAATTACTACCTTGAGAAAAAAGTACAAATTACAAGAAATTGTGAAGGGTCGGTGCTGTGGTGCAGCGGGTTAATGCCCTGGCCTGAAGCGTCGGCATCTCACATAGTCACCCGTTCGAGACCCGGCTGCTCCACTTCCCATCCAGTTCTCTGCTATGGTCTGGGAAAGCAGTAGAAGATGTACCAAGCCCTTGGGCCCCTGCACCCGTGTGGGAGACCTGGAAGAAGCTCCAGACTCCTAGCTTCGGATTGGCGCAGTTCCGACCCTTAAGGCCAATTGGGGAGTGAACCATCGGATGGAAGACCTCTTTCTCTCTCTCTCTCTCTCTCTCTCTGCCTCTCCTTCTGTCTCTGTGTAACTCTGACTTTCAAATAAATAAATAAATCTTTAAAAAATTGTGAAATTAAATAAAGATCATGAGACTCCCTGTTAGAATTTACTGATTGTCTAAAAATCATATGTGATACATGGCTAATTATTCTAGCCACTAACAAGCTCAGATGGGCAGCATCTTTGAATTTTTCACGTTTTTAAAGGACTTTTTAAAATTTATTTATCAATTTTAAAGGCAGAATTACTGAGAGGTAGAGTTAGTGGGGCAGGAGGAGGGACAGGTCTTCCATCTGCTGTGTCATATCCCAGATGACCACAATGGCCGCAGGTGCACCTATCCAAAGTCAGGAGCCAGAAGCTTCTTGTGGGTCTCCTACAAAGGTGCAGGGGCCCAAAAACCTGGGCTATCTTCTACTGCTTTCCCAGGCCATAGCAGAGAGTTTGATTGCAAGAGGAGCAGCTGGAACTTGAACCAGCTCATATGGGTATATGAGATGCCTACATGGCAGGCGGTGACTTTATCCACTATACCACAGCACCAACCTCAGAACTGGGCTGGCGCCATGGCTCACTAGGCTAATCCTCTACCTGCAGCACCGGTACCCCAGTTCTAGTCCCAGTTGGGGCACAGGATTCTGTCCTGGTTGCTCCTCTTCTAGTCCAGCTCTCTGCTGTGGCCCAGGAGTGCAGTGGAGGATGGCCCAGGTCCTTGGGCCCTGCACCTGCATGGGAGAAGAGGAGGAAGCACCTGGCTCCTGGCTTCGGGATGGCGCAGCACGCTGTCCATAGTAGCCATTTGTGGGGTGAACCAACAGAAAAAGGAAGACCTTTCTCTCTGTCTCTCCCTATCTCACTGTCTAACTCTGCCTGTCCAAAAAAATGATCTATATATACACCTTTGAATTTTCATTCTTATCTTATAGTTATTAATCTAATTTAATTACCCAGATACAATTATCTCAATCAAAAACTTTGTTATTTATGAATATTTCTTTTCTCTCTACCCTTAAATAAATTTATTGCCATCATATTAGAAAATGCTTTATAAAATAAACAAAATTGAAGTATCAATTGAAAACTTTTTGCTGTTTACATAGTTCTAACATGTTTCTAATGTGAAAGTAATGCTAAGAATAGCCGTTAGTAAAATTTGTATACTAAGCATCTCTGTATGAGCAAGATAATCAAACAAAACAGAGAAAAAGAAAAAAAAAGCCACAAAATTGGTTAATAAACAAATGACAATTTGAGAGCCATCAAAATTTGTTTCCATTCATCAAAATCTGCTTTCATTCTGGCTTTATATAATGACTGCTGTGTCAAACTCTGTTAAATCATGACATTAACTGTGGAGTTAGATCATCCAAGCAGAAAATTTTGCAATTCTTCAAAACATGTAAGAAAATTGTCATATATCTACTATGCCTGTTACTGTCTACAAGTGAAAAGAATTGACTTTTTATGTTTTACAAAGTAATTAAGCAGAAAAGAAATGTTCAGTAATTATTTTTAATGTTGTCAAATAGCATGAGAAACAATAGAACCTGTGACACAAATACAATAATGAACCACACATTAATATTAAAGTAGTCATTCGAAGAGGGAGGTAGATAATACAAAGTTCATAAAACTTTTCTTCAAGCTTACATATAAGTGTAAAAATAAAAGACTGTTTCTATAAAATGTAAAGTACAAATGGAAAGAAGTTTTAGTACTCCATATTTTACCTTTCTTTGCATAAATCAGGTGTTCACTTCTTTGGGCAGTTAATCATTCGAGGGGAATTCACTTCATCATTTTAGTTCAGTGGTTTGTGAATTCTACACTTCCTTGATTTCATCCAATAGGGAGGTTAAAAAAGGATGACCTGCACCACAAATTTGATTGAGCTTAAGGAAAAGCTAAGTTTGTACCAATTTAGAAATCACATCTGCCCATATCCCACTGGGTTAAGGAAATGAATTGTGGATTTATATTCTTTAAATCACTAATATGAAACATTAGCAGAACTAACTTTAAATCCTTAAGCATGATTGTGTTAAATGAGAGAGATATTTTCACCCAAGGTTAACACCTAACAGAGTCTATTTCTTTCAGAGTGCATATTTTATATCCCAATTTCTTTAAGTAAAACCAGCCAAAAGAAAGGTGGCAAAAGAAAAAAAGGGAAATAAAATGAGGAAAAGAATAGTTGCCTAATATAGTAAACAATTTTACAGGAAAAACAAACAAACAAAGAACTAAGGTGCCGGTGATTTAATGATTTTCCAAATGGTTCAGAATCATCTATGTTAGAGCCAGTTGAGGACTACGAATTCTCAACAAGAATTTCAATCAGATGCATGTGTTATGGCACAGGAGATTAAGCATCACCTGAGATTCCACAGTTCCATGTAAACACCTGATTTGAGTCCCAGTTGCTCCCTGATAATGCACCTGGGAAATCAGCAGAAACAAATCCCAAGTTCTTGGGACCCCGTCAGCACATGGGAAACGTGGGTGGAATTCCAGGCTCTGGTCTTTGGTCTGGCCCTAGCCTTTGGCACTGTGGTCATTCAGGGAGTGAACCAGAAGATGGGAGTTATCTCTCTTCTCTCTCCCAATTTCTGTCTCTCTACACTCTCTAAAAATGCCATTCAAATAAATAAATGATAATAATAAGACAATCTTGAATAATTTATAAATTTCTAGTATGTGAATTATGAATATTGACATAAACATGTGAGAAATCAGTGTTTATATGTGTATCTGTCATTGCTTGCAAGAGTGGATTTTGAAATTTTCAGGAATTTTGCAACACTAAAACAAGGCCATTGCCAAGATTAAATCACAGATTAATGATTAGATTAGAAATAAAGATGAAGTTGGTAAATACAAAAAACTCATAATTTCCTAATTATTTTACTATATTTTGCTACTTTTTATGGTCTTGATATTATTGGATGTTTAATATCTTGATTGTGGAAGTACTGTATAATGCTATACTGCAGTGTATCCTTCCAACATCGTATTAATTTTTCAAGTTGGTAGTCATAAATTGATCATGATGGGAGTCTTTCATGGAAACAAACATTACAAATCAGAAAACATTACAAATCAGAAAGTGACATTATTTTATTTTATTTCATAAGTAGTTATTTATTTGAAAAGTAGAGTTACAGAAATAGTGGAAGAGAGAAAGAGATCTTTCATCCACTGGTTCACTCCCCAAGTATCCACAATGGCCAGAACTGTACAAGGTTGAAGTGAAGAGCCTGAAACTCCATCCAGGTCTCCCACGTGAGTGGCAGGGGTCAACCACTTACGCCATCCTCCACAGTCTTACCAGGAACATTAGCAGCAAGCTGGATAGAAAGCAAGGTAGCTAGGACTCAAACTGGTATTCATATGGGATGTTCTTGTCACAAGTTATAGGTTAACCAACTGTGCCACAGCACCAGCCCCTGATATATTATTTTATTGGTTACCTGGGTTTTATATATTAATAGAGAAAATGTTAATATTTTATATATTAAACTGAATAGTGTGCCATGTCTGTAGCTGTGACATTATGAATTATACAGAAAAGAGGAAATATTCTTCTGTAATTCATGAATTATTTTCAAATCCAGTCTAGAAATTGCTTATGATATCAACAAGCAACTAAGATTCTGACATACATAATAACATAGCACATTCATCTTATTCATTAGCATGAAAGGAAAAAATCAACCAACACACACGTTGGAACTACATTCATTTGTCAGTTGCAAATGCAAAGCTACAAGCACAAAAGTTTAGCAAAAAGCAAGTAAGGCATTCTGTGAGAATAAATGTGTTATGTATAATTTATAATAGCATTGTATATTTTATTATTTTAAATTGTGTGCTACACATTCTTCCTATCGGTATAATTTATATTGAACATATCAAGATATATTTTTGCATGAAGTTTTTCTGTTGATGGTCCCTAATATTTACAACTCAATATTATATCTATAGCATTCACATATGTATCTACTGATCTGATATATTTAATTTTTTATTTTATTTTATTTTATTTTATTTTTTTTTACATGCAGATTGGACAGTGAGAGAGAGAGAGACAGAGAGAAAGGTCTTCCTTTTGCCGTTGGTTCACCCTCCAATGGCTGCCGCGGCCTGCGCGATGTGGTAATTTTTTATTTTATTTTTTAAACTTTAATTTAATAAATATAAATTTCAAAGTACAACTTTTGGATTATAGTAGCTTTCTGCCCCCCATAACTTTCCTCCCACCTGCAACCATCCCATCTCCCATTCCCTCTCCCATCCCATTCACATTAATATTCATTTTCAATTATCTTTATAAACAGGTGATCAATTTACTATATACTAAATGATGATCAAGTAGCTAACTTTTATACCCATAAACCATTTTAACCCCCGAAAATCATTGTAATTTTACAAGATATACTTCACTGTGCTTTCTTAATGCTATATAGCAGCACTATCTCTAAAAGAATGTAAAAATCACCAGAATGGATGTATTTCCTTTAATGAAAATGTTAAAAGAAAAGAAAACCTCTCTCTATTTATCTCTGTCCTGTAGGCTAAATTTCATTAAATACTGGCATTTGCATTGCTTCTGTCTTCTTACTTCCACTTCTTTTCTCCTTACATGAAATTTTTATTTCCATAAGCTCTCTAGTTTTCTGTAAAAACCATATATGTGATTCTGTTTAACTCCCCATCTCCCTGTTAGGATATTTATCTCTTGTAGGGTAAAAGAAAAGGCAATAAATTTTACAAGATAGTTCTAACAATTTAACAAGACTGAATAAATCATGGCTTGCCCAATTTGTTCTCTAAAGGACCAGATTGTGAAAATGGAAGACTGTACAGGGCACATAGTTTTGCTTAACAACAATTCAAGTGTGCTGTGAAAGGTGAAAGCCGTCATATACATGAATTAAAGATGGTGCTAAAATAAAGTCTCATTTATAAAGACAGTGGTCTAGGGTTCTAGACCACTGGCCTCAGTTTTATCTTCCATCCTTAAGCATCCTAAGTGCCTATTTTCCTATATCAGTCATGTACTTCATTGTATTGTTCTTGGCTCTTTCCTTTTCCTTATTCATTCCTATTTCTGTTTGCATTATTCTATATTTTTTGCTTTATTCTATATCTGTACCCACTCCCCTCATGGATAAGAGAAGCAGTAAGCTGTAATGTGCTTTCTTTTGACATTTTGCTTAACAGTTTCTTTTGACATATTGGTTAACAGTCAATTCATTATTTAGGAAAAGTTATTAAGGAAGAGCATTAAGTTGGAGTTAAGGGAAAATAACAAAAAACTGCTTGGAACATGTTAATTTTTTAAAAAAAATATTGAGTCAGACTTGATTTCTTTTTTTTTTTCCATGTTTTACATTATTTATTTTACAAATATTCCAAAGCTTCTTAGGAAACATTAAATCAGAGAGGTGAGGGTGAGAACTTTGTGATGCCATGTTTAACAACAATTTTAATTACTTGATGTTGATACAGCAACTGAATATGTATTTTTGCTTACACAAAATAGAGTAAAAAATTGTTAAAGATACATGATTTTTTTTTTAAACTTTTATTTAATGCATATAAATTTCCAAAGTACGACTTATGGATTACAATGGCTTCCCCCACATACCGTCCCTCCCACCCACAACCCTCCCCTTTCCCACTCCCTCTCCCCTTCCATTCACGTCAAGATTCATTTTTGATTATCTTAATATACAGAAGATCAGCTTAGTATACATCAAGTATGGATTTCAACAGTTTGCTCCCACACAGAAACATAAAGTGAAAAATAATAGATGATTTTTTTTAAAATGATGATGAAATCAGAGCAGACCTATTGTCATGTTTAATCCCAGTGAGAGTCAAGTTGGGAATTGCTAATTTCTTTTTTTTTTTTTTTACAGAGGATCAGTTTAGTAGCATTAAGTAAGGATTTCAACAGTTTGCACCCCCATAGAAACACAAAGTGAAATATATTGTTTGAGTACTCGTTATAGCATTAAATCTCAATGTACAGCACATTAAGGATAGAGATCCTACATGAGGAGTAAGTGCACAGTGACTCCTGTTGTGGACTTTACAAATTGACACTCCTGTCTATGGCATCAGTAATCTCCCTATGCACCAGTCATGAGTTTCCAAGGCTATGGAAGCCCTCTGAGTTCTCCGACTCTTATCTTGTTTAGACAAGGTCATAGTCAAAGTGGAGGTTCTCTCCTCCCTTCAGAGAAAGGTACCTCCTTCTTTGAAGACCTGTTCTTTCCACTGGGATCTCACTCACAGAGATCTTTTGCCAGAGTGTCTTGGCTTTCCATGCCTGAAATACTCTCATGAGCTTTTCAGCCAGCTCCGAATGCCTTTAGGGCTGATTCTGACTTGATTTCTAGGAAGCAGTTAGATGATTCAGAGATCCAAAGAGCTAACTAAAAAGATATATGTATTATAAAGATGTAAACACTAAAACATCATGAAACACTTCAGCATGTGAAGAACTTAGAAACTGCCATTCCTTTTTTTACAAAACAATATCTGGAAAAAGCTTGGGTGATCAGAAAACTGAGGTCCCAAGGCTATCCTTTACTTATCCCTGGGAGTTTTCTAGTTGGGTAAGACAAATATCATTCCCTAGTCAATGAGGGACAAGATACAAGTCTTCACCCCAGTGACTTTATTTATTTATTTATTTATTTTTTGACAGGCAGAGTGGACAGTGAGAGAGAGAGACAGAGAGAAAGGTCTTCCTTTGCCGTTGGTACCCTCCAATGGCCACCGCAGCCGGCGCACCGCGCTGATCCGATGGCAGGAGCCAGGTACTTATCCTGGTCTCCCATGGGGTGCAGGGCCCAAGCACTTGGGCCATCCTCCACTGCACTCCCTGGCCACAGCAGAGAGCTGGCCTGGAAGAGGGGCAACCGGGACAGAATCCGGCGCCCAGACCGGAACTAGAACCCGGTGTGTCGGCGCCGCAAGGCAGAGGATTAGCCTAGTGAGCCGCGGCGCCGGCCACCCCAGTGACTTTAAAACAGTTGCAGGACTTTGTATGGTTGTTTGGACACTGGAGAGTGTTTATCTCATATCTGGCACAAATTCTGAGGCACTTGTACTATTTTGCAAACAAGGGTTCTGATGGAAATGGGGTGAGCAAGAGAAAGTGGCCTTCACAATGGCTAAGCAAAATGTACAGACTCTCCAAGCCTTCACTGTGCTTGATCCAACTTGCACTGGTGAGTTAGAAATACATGTCACTGCAGAAGGTTTGGGCTGGGGTTTTGGCAGAGACAAAAGGGCTAACACTGCTGATCAAGATTTGGTCCCAAATGTGGAATCATGGCCTAGTGGATAGCAACATGGCATGTAGAAAATTTTAGATGGTCATACTATGACCTCTTTGTGACCAAGCCAGGGGATACCACTTAGGGAGATAGGAAACCAAAAGAAAATTGCCAAATACCATGTGATATGTGACGTGCCGCTTGCCTATTAAGGAAATGCTGAGGCCGATACTATAACTAAGATGCTTTGGCTAGAAAGAGCCCCAGAAAGTGATGTTGCCCAAAGGTCACACTGGTGGCTGCTGCCCACAGGACAATATATGATGTGGCCTACAGTAAAGGCCTAGCACCTGATTGTAGCCCACAAGGAGCTTCTGGAGGCTTGCAAAAGCTGTATCACCTTTTCCCAGCACCATTCCCATAGAGTGCCAGTGACTAATGGAACTGTGATGCAGGGACAAGTGCCTCTTGAAAAGTAGCAAACAGAC
The DNA here is from genome assembly GCF_051225735.1 of Oryctolagus cuniculus. Classification (NCBI taxonomy): domain Eukaryota; kingdom Metazoa; phylum Chordata; class Mammalia; order Lagomorpha; family Leporidae; genus Oryctolagus; species Oryctolagus cuniculus. The sequence continues at coordinate 45,639,325 of NC_142869.1, read as the reverse complement.
TGCCTGAATTTTGTTCCAATCTGATGGGTACTGTGTGCTGTTACCTGTATAGACACTGCTATGGGACTGCTTTTTGCCGCTCCTGTTAGGTGGTCAGACCACCGAGCAGTCTGTATGCCATGGAAAGTTTATGTGCCATGTAGGAAAGACTGCAAGTTATTGAGAGTGAACACTTAACCCACTTTTACTGACTTAGAAGTGCAAAGCTGGGCTAAGTGTCCTGGCACTGACTGGAAATAGATGTAGCATACCCATCTCCAAGGAGCCAGAATGATTGAAGAATGTAATGACCTAATGAAGAAATCCCTCAAAAAGTCTATTGACATGGGCTGCGTGGTGGGATAGACCAAGAGAATGTTGACTGTGTTACAGTTATTGAATGAATAATCCTGGACTGTAAGACTTGCCCATGAAGATGCTTTGCTATATGGCTTCGCTCACTCATTCTACTGCAACTACAAACCCCTGACATCCTGTTGAAACCTAGTTTTGGAAAACAAAACAGTATGTTGTTACTTTCTCCCACAGCCCTCGAGCTGGAGAAGCATGCCAACTGGCAGTGGACATGGCAAGTATGGAAAGCCAGCACGGCCTTCTTTGCCTTGTTGTTACCCTGGGGAACAGGAATAGAACATTCCTTGGAGGTGATACTCTGCATAGTGGCCACTTTGATCCCTGTGGTCAAGGTACATTACCCATGAAAGAAAGGGGTCAATACCTTGTTCAAAAGCACATTGACCTTACGTTTATGGCCAATGCTAGCCTGTCCAGTATCCCTACATGTAGAGGAGGACCCTGTAAAAGCTATGCCCCACCAAATCTGGTAAAAGAGGCCTGTGCGAGACCTTTCCCTAGTTGTAGTGTTTTTCGAGATAAATTCCTCACCTGTATCCCACCTGATGGTTGGGATTTACCACTGCTAGTGCCAGACACTTCTCTGTCTTACTATCCTTAGCTTGGCACCTGCATACTGGGAACATACTTTCACAATAGTAACCAATAATTTGGCTTTTGGATGTTCCCAAGCTGCCTATCAGCTTTGCAGTTGGACTGCTTTGGAAAGTGACCTCAGCCACTGACAAAAACTAGACTTGATCAAAAGGATGGAATTCTAAACTCATCATGGAACAAAACCAGGATTCATGTGAAGACTATATCCTAGGATCAGTATAAAAAAAACTTGGCCATGGTTGGGATATTCTGTGTGGAACAGACAAGGTTGACTTTCATTACATGCTCACTTATATTTGCTGTAGCCTACATTATTGTTGAATGCTCCACAATCCTCGCATACACCCTGCACAGGGATTCTCCCAGAAAACAACTGACTCATAAATTGTGAGATGAAGAAACTTGGAGGGAAGGAATTTTGGAAAAATAAAGGTAGTCAGATTCCCTAATAACAAAAGTTGAAAAAATTCTGCAAGTCAGTGGACCCAGAAGCTGATAAAATCCTACTATTTAACTTTCAGCTACCACTGCTGCCTGTAATTATATATAAGACACTGGGGCCTCAGTTGAGCACAAAACCTCTATGTGTACTCTCCTACCACTGTAAGAGTAAAAGTGGACCCACTGTATGCGGTCATCTGCTGTTGAGAAAATAAAGATGTATGAATCTATCATTGACTTCTCAATTGTTCTTTGACCTGTTTGAATCCAGACCTGATCTTCCTGGAGCTGAGCTGCTGAATTATAATCCTCACAGACACACATATTATGTGTTTTAGGTTAAAGAAGTCAACACTGCTCTGGGAGACTTTCGGATTGCAGCATCTCTTGTTTTCTGAAAATACTTACCTGGCAGAAAGCAAACGGAACAGAAATTATGTAACTGATCACACTAATGGAATCAAAGTCAAAAAGAAAATTTACCTGTAAGCAACTGTGAACCTTTAAGTTGAATTTATTCTTGCCAGGGCTACTTGTAGGTGTTAGCTTAGAATTCAAGATTATTGTAGGTGTTATGTTCCTTTGTTAAAATGTTAGAATGGTTAGGAGGAGTTTATATAACATCACATCAGTCTAATGGAATCACAAACACTTTTGATATAACTTTAAAAATAAGTGGAAATGTCAGGAGTGGAGTTGGAATGGGACTGTGTTGCACAGCTGTACAGATAGATTAACACCTATACCAGCCTGCTCAAAATTTATACAGTACATGCAGAATTTTATGAAAATTAATATCTAAAGTTGCTGTGTTTATGAGTTTCCTGGCACAAAGTCAACTCAGGACCCACCATAGTTCTTAAAGCATAAAGTGCTAATTATGTTTTGTTCCCAACTTCAATAAAGGTGAAAAGTTTTGGCAGTTGCCAACAGTCTAGCAAAATACAATCTATTTTTGCACAGCATCACATATTTCAGAATACTAGGCTATACTCCTATTGTAAATTTGAAGACAGGAACTAGGTGTAACATTCAAATTAAAGCATTTATTACTGTGAATGTGTGCTAAATAAAGAAAAGGTGCATGATTTTTGAAAAGTATTTGAAATCTCCTGCTCAAAGAGACATTTCTAATGGAGACATCAATTAAGTAAAATAAGTAAAAATATTGATATTATCATTAAATACATTTTAAAGTTTTTAGATTATAAAGGGCCAGGGAACTGTAGTTGGATATAAAGGAAAATATTTTTCTTTGTTTTTAACAATTTTATTGAAATATGGATTGAAATATTGAAATATGTATGAAAGTAGGTTTTGTGTATAATCTTGATGTATTTGAAGGTAAATATATAATGATGGAACTAATATCACAGATATCAAAAACATACCCAAAAGTTTCTCTTTTGTTATTACTCTGTGATAAAAACATTTAGCATATTTATCTTCTGAGGATACTTTTAAGTATCCAATATAGTATTATTAACTATAGCACTAGGACATAATGCATCTTGATGATTTATGCATCTGACATATTTGAAACTTTGTGTAACTGCATTGCTGCTTCCCTGCTTCTTCCAACCCTTAGTCCCTGACAATTATCATTCTACATTTTATTTATATAAGTTTGATTTTAGATTCCTCATTTAAGTGTCGCAGTGCGGTAGTCTCCCAGAGTATCATTCCAAAGCACCATAAACTGGAAGGATAAAACAACATAAATTCATTGCTTCTCAGTTCTGGAGGCTGGAAGGCTGAAATAATGTGTCAACAGGACAATGTCCTTATGAAACCTGTATGGAAACCCTTCTTGACTCTTCATAGCTTATAGCTATTTGCTGGCAATATTGGCATCTAGGGTTTATGGATGCATCACTCCAACTCTGTCTATAAGCGGCATTCTTCCTGTGTCTGTCTACACATGGCTTGCTGTTCATGAGAACATCAGTGACCTTGGATTCGTTACCCACCCTACTCCAGTATAACCCTATATCAATTAATTGCATTTGGACTACATATTTCCAAATAAGTTTACATTTTCAGGTACAAGAGTTTATGATTTCCACATTTTAAAGACATGAATGAACTCATATTACCTACCTCTTAAGAAGATGGGGAGGGAGAAAAAGAGATAAGAACAGCTAATCCACCATAATATTGCAAACCAAATCATAAATCAAAGTATGGTCATGAAATAGAGTGGTATTTTGATTGTCCATGGTGTATAAAGAGTTATTGATGATACATGATAGATGATGACAGAGAAATAGAGACAGAGAAAGAGGGAGACAGAGTATAGGAGAGATATTATCTAAATCTACAAAATCTTTTTTGTTATATTGTTACAAAAATATTTTTTATAATTTTATATTTATAAGGTGAGCAAATCTCATGTATTTCATACTTCCCACCTTGTCCTCCCTCCCTTCACAGCAAACAAATACTTTCAAACTAAGGAAAAACAGCATTTCAGTGTTTTGAAATATTTTATATAGGTAATTGAAAGGGGCACATTTTGAGTATCATATAATCCTTCTTTATATTGAAAGTAAGCAGATCAACTGAATAAGAATCCTTGTAAATGTTTTCTTTGGCAACAAACAATAAAGAGAAACTATGGTCAAAAGAAAGTAAAAGAATAAGTGCTAAACAACATAGAGAAATTCAACCACGTATTGATTGGTTTTACTATTAGTTGATGAGATCTATGGAAAGAACCTATGAGCAAATGAAGATGAGACCTAGTCCCAGAAGGTAAGATGGGTGTCATGTTATTTTCTGAACCATTGTAAGAAAATAGAATAATGATTATTCTCCAAGCCCTTTCATGATTGTGTAATTTATTATGCAAATAAGTACACAAGACTAAGATAATACTATCTTAGTTACCATGACTGTAGTTAATATAAAAGAAAACCTCAAGATTTTATGGAACAATAAAATTTTAAAATGTTGTTTTAAAAAAATTGAAATCCATCATAATCTTTCTATAGTACACATTTTCCATATGTATTTGATGTCCTCACATACTTATATTTGCTTTCCACTTCTGCATAACACATTATTACAAATTTAGTGGCTTAAAATAATTTGTATTTATTATCTGACAGTTCTGTGAGTCAAGAGCCAGGCATGGCTTAACTGGATTCTATGTTCAGGGGTTCACAAAGCAGCAGTGAAGTTGTACATTATTTGGATAGCTTTCTCCTTTGGAGAAATGTCCATTCTGCTTGCTGCCAGATTTCCGTTTCTTGAAGCTGAGGTACCAAGTCCTGCTTTCTCCATAGCAGTATATAACATGGCTTGTTACTTTTCAAGGCCAGCAGAAGATCCCCTCTCTGACGTCACCTGAGACCCATTTTTAAGCGCTTTCACCTGATTAAGGCTGGCTTCCCCAGCAAAATTTTTCTTTTGATGAACTAAAAATGAACTGATTTGTGACCTTAATTGAATCTGCTCTCACCATTGCTGTATTCCGGTGGTTAAATGTGCAGAACAGTTTTTGGCTCTACCCAAGGAGAAGGGATTATAGAAGGCACAGATTTACTGCAATTATCTTCGATTATGTCTGCAGCCCACTAGAACAGAAAAAGTAAAAGGGTAACATTAACTGTGAGAAATATACTAATATGAAATGCTAATAGGGAAATGGGGGGGAGGATATGAAAACTCTCAATTTTGTTTTCTAAATTTGAAACTATTCTAAAAAAATTTAAAAATAAAATAAAAGATGTGGAATCTAAAAAATAAAATGGGAAAAGGGTAGGATTATTATCCGAGAATATTGGAGGAAGGCACGGTGGAGATGAAATTCAGATATCTGGAGAGAAGATTCAAGCTGACTCACGCTGATGTCTTTGGGAGGAGCATGGTGAGACTTTTCTACAAGATTTGGAAAATCTGCAAGCTGAATTCAGCTGCTACTTTGGGAAGAAACTACCTCTGCCCGGGTGCAGGGGAAACAGGAAGCCCCAAAGGAAGCAAACAGAAAGGAACAAATTCCTTCTTCTTCCCCCAGCCTTGGCAGAGCCCATGGAGCCAGCTGGCAAAGCATAAATATGCATCATAAAACAAAGACTAGAAGGACAGCTTTGGAACTGGGAGATGATAGCTTAATAACTAGCAATCCACTCTTTTGGCTACTCAGCATCATTACACCCACTTCTACACATACTGGAGCTTCCACAAAGCATCAAAAACAACTTTTGTTTCCACACAACAAGATGCAATTAATCTTTGTGCAAATAAAGACATTCTCATCCTCTCCTTAAAAATAAGTTACAAACTTCTAGCACTTGTCAGACCCATCCCTGGAAAGCTTTCATACTATTCATTTTCAAGTTATCTTGATTACTGCTCAAATTCAGTCACTTCACAATCTAATCCGAATATCCTGCTGAAAACTAAATTGTATTATTAATGTTCAACAAAATATATTGAGGGGGAAGGTGTAAAAGGAGGAAGGAAAACCACCTTACACAGAGACACGCACACATACCCAGAAAGAAAATGAAAAAAAAAATGATTAGATATGGTTGTAGTAGTCCTCATTTATGTAATGGGAATTCAGGCCACAGTTCGTATTTCTAACTTACCTTTTTTCTGCGTCTTTAGTGTCCCTTTGCCTTCATCATATCTTTAGCTATTGTGAGTCTCTATTGGATAAATTACCAGTAATTAATTAATTATCGCTCAATCAGTTCACGCATATTTTCCCTGGCTTTCTATCTAGAATGAACACTGTAAATGTTTCTTCTGTGACAGCTGGGACAATGGTAAACTCATACCCTTAATTAGTAACTAACGGGTACATAAGAGACTTCAGAAGAATGGGCGTTCCTCTCCTGGCTAGAGGCAGCTCTCTCCCTCTCATTCATGTAACCCATGACAGCCATTGGTATTTAGCATCTATGTGCTCAATTCCCATCAAGTTTCCAGGGCAACCCTAAAAGCACTTTCCCTGTGAGTTCTGCCAGTAACCCCAATGGTACCCCACCGACTTCTGCAGGTACAATTGTGGGAAAATTTCATGTGAGGTCAAGTAAAGCAGGATCTCTTTTCCAGCTTCCCAGTGAGTCTCACACAAATTCCTGTGACCGGTTTCCTAGTAAGTTTCCTCCGCACTTTGGCAGATGGTTTACTAATTGATAAAGTCTGTATTGTACTGTCTTCCTACCACCTGAGCTAATCCCTACCTACCAAAGTCCCCTACCATCCAGGGGACCACATTCACATCTTCTTCCATGATACCTCAATCTAAGCCATGAAGAGTCCCTCTTCCAAATTTGTTTCTCCCTTTGTTACTCTGTCTCAAACTTTGAGGAAGTGCTTTTTATCCCTATCGGCTTTTTTCATATTCTTTGGCATTATGTTAGCCCTTTAGTAGTTAAGCTCTAATAACAAATATTAGCTATCACAGTCTTTGTATTAAAATTTCTTTACTTAAATTACTGTGTGATTTCTATCTACTGAATAGTAATACAGAAAAAAGTATCAGCAGTGACTCCAGGATATAGTTATGCAAAGATGGGATTTAGAGATTGGTTTGATTGTGTCACTGGTCTTGAGTGCTATGCTGAGCTTTTTGTATGGTAAGTAAAATGATAATAACCCATGACATGAACTGATATCACAATTAATCAATCTATCACCTGTAGTTAACTCTGAGGAGTTGCCTACTGAGGCGACTGCCACTGCAGGCAATGTAATTTCTGCACTTTACTATTATGGTAGTAAAGTGACAACAAAATCTGTGGTGTGAATATTTTCTGAATACACCAGGCACTTACAAATAAAAATGACAAGTTTAGGTAATGCAACTCCAAGCTTAAGTTGCGATCTGAGAACCAGGGAGTTTCTTTGACAGACTTAGAGGAATCACTTATTTTATTTTGTTTAGCCATAGGGCTGATGTTGCAGAAAATTAAATGCAGAATAAAATTGAATAGGTTGAACTTAGAGTCCCATCATGTTTTCTGTATGAAAGTTAAGACAATAGATGGGAAATAATGGGAATCTAAAACTTATAAAGGGGCATCTGTTTGGACATAAATACCACTGAAAAGCTTGAAACCCCAAGTTACTCTGAGCTTCTGTTGCTACCTTGCCTTCCTAAGTCAGAGCATCTAAACTACCTTTCTTGAAACACTATAATATCATAAATTCCTGCAGATACCTTGCCCTTTCTCCTCAAGGAACACCACACTACTCCTTGTGGCCACTTGACTCATAACTTGGCTAAAGTTCAACTTGCTCTCAGGATCAGGTAGACCTTATGATCTATAAATAAATAGTTTACACATCAAATGGATTATAATACTTATAGATACTCTCACACACGAAGATATTTCTGAGCTCATGGAAAAAGCATATTGTGTGAAACTGAATGGATTTCAATATTTTTGTGCTGAAATAATTATAGCTTATACATATCAGTAGAAGTGTTGGAACTATACATAGAAGTGGATTCTGAGCCCATTAGTGCAAGTCAGGGATACGTAACTCTAGATCAAGTAAAATTTACTAATTAAAATATATCTACCATAAATTAATGCTGATTTTTGTGTTTGCTCTTACAGTTGCTAGTGCTTTAGCCATTCAGTTGTTTTAGATGAGTGAAAGCTGAACTCAGTTGAGGGCAGTATTTAATGAGTTTGAAATGTCACAGTTAGCATGATGTGGAGGAAGGAATCACATGCTTTAAGAGATAGGACTGTTGGATGAGTTCATCAAATGCGACCTGCACGTCTGCTACAATATTACATCCTCTGAGAAAGTTCAAAGATATCATGTAATTAAGTGTTGAAATTCATTACTAAGTGTATCCCTGCACCCTGGAAATATTCTATATAACTTCTTTCCTCTATAGTCTAGATACGACTGTAGCGAATACCATCATGGGTTCTCTGATGTCAATAGGGGTGATGGAATCCTAGAATAACAGAGGCAATTTTTCAGGACTTACTGGCCAAAGACAAAAATGAGACCATTACCAAATGAGTAAGCAGAGAATCTCCTGGCCTATGGGGATATTTTGTTATGGCTACTTGTTTTGGGGTTCCTGGGAGAAGAGATTGCATGCTATTGAAATATTTCTTGGTATATGTAAGAGAAAAAAAAATCTCTAGTCAGGAAGACTGAAAACCATTCTTAAGTAAACACAATAGAAAATCATCCATATTGTCTTTCTGACCAGTGTAGAAAAGCCTTAATAAAAGCACCTAGAACTTCTTCGTATCAAGAAAGAAATACTACATGCTCTTTAAACTTACCTGTTTGGTCTCAAGAGAGGGCAGATGGATATTTGGAAATGACTTGATAATTGCAAATTAAATCTGGTGGTGTTTCTAATTGCAGCTTGTATTTCATGTGTAGTATATTTACTGGAACAGATCAACACAGTCTCTGATACTGGACAATTGCCTAGCTAATGTCTTTTCTCCATAGCTAATTAAAAGGACCACTTAAAGTGGTTTGCTTTTATCTAGGAGTACCAATATTATAACTTCACCCACATAAGTAGTCTTCTAACAAATAATTCCAGGATTCCAGCCAGCTTCAGAGTAAGTCACATAGGTACCCACCATGGTAGTTTCCCAGCAAGTCCTAAGGGACCACTAAGGGAAGCTTCCAAGCCAGTCCAGTGACACAACTTCCATCACATTCCAGCATGCTCAGCAGCATCCCAAGCCTACAGCTTCCTAGCAAGCTTTACTCTGTTTCCCAGTCTGGACTTCTCTCCTTACCTACCATTTCTATGTCTCTCTTTTTTTTTTTTTTTTTTTTTTGAAAGGCAGAGTGGACAGTGAGAGAGAGAGACAGAGAGAAAGGTCTTCCTTTTCCGTTGGTTCACTCCCAGATGGCCTCTGCAGCCGGCGCGCTGCGCTGATCTGAAGCCAGGGCCAGGTGATTCTCCTGGTCTCCCATGTGGGTGCAAGGCCCAAGCACTTGGGTCATCCTCCACTGCACTCCTGGGCCACAGCAGAGAGCTGGACTGGAAGAGGAGCAACTGGGACTAGAACCCAGGGTGCTGGCTCCACAAGTTGAGGATTAGCCTATTGAGCCGCGGCACCGGCCATTTCTATGCCTCTTAGCATCCTTTTTTCCTCATCTGTAGTTAGTGATTCTCCATGCATTACTTACCTTTTCAAATTACTGGCATGGTTTGCTTTTATTTCTGAATTCTGACAGAATTTTACTGTGAGCTTCATTCTGGTATCTCAACAATCAGAGAGTTGTTCTGAATGGCATTTTCTTCATTGTATTTGGATCATAGAAGAAAGACACATACAGCTTTTCAAGAGACTATTACTCACCTCACTAATGTGTTTCTCAATGTCCCAGTAAACAGTATTCGCTGGTATTTCTAGATATAAGTAGAGTGGGAAAGACCAATGCATTAGTCACTTCTGACAAATCCATTCCAAAATCTTTATCTTTAGAAGAATCTTTTTTGTTAAATTCTTTATTTTTTATTTTTATTTAATAAATATAAATTTCCAAAGTTCAACTTTTGAATTATAGTGCCTTTCCCCCCCATAACCTCCCTCCCACCCACAACCATCCCTTCTCCCTCACTCTCTCCCATCCCACTCTTCATCATGATTCATTTTCGATTATAAAAATAGAAGAGCCTTGATACCTTTCACTGCATTATGCCAAGGAAGTTCCAGCATTTTAGCCTTATTAACATAGGCCATGGTTGATTTTAAGTTTGTGTCAACCAACTGAATTAATTATAAAGTTCTTTCCAGATGCATAATGAAGCATATTAAATATATACTCTCTAATACATGTATTCTCACCAATAAATATGGGGAGAGCATTTGTTATAGGATATCATCCTTAGTCTAATACCCTTACAATCTATCTCCATGCATATTTCCTCAGCTTCTGTTATAAATTAGCAAAGTTGTTCAGTGCATCAGTCACTCCCTCCCAGTTCAGGCTCTGAACCTATTCTGGAACTGGAGAGTTCTTACCCTACTTTCTGATCTAATGGAGATAAAAGGCGATTGATTAGCTGTGTATTAAAGATAATATGCATCTCATTTCAAGTCAAATTTGTCAAGGTAATTTCAAGCTAAAAAAGGCTGTTCACTTCAAATACATAATTACAAACCTCTTCTTTGGTGAGATTTAGATTAGATGAACCCAACAAGATTTACCAAAGCTTAATTCTAGTTTCCCATTCCTTCCTAATAAATATTTCAGCTTGCTTACATGAGAGAAAATACCATAGACATTTTCACATTATCTGAACTTCAGTAGAGATGAGAATTTGGAAACATGAGTTTGTTACCTTCTTCCAATAGGTAGTATTGTGTAATGGTGTAGTCAGAAATATCCACTCCACACACAGAAATTGGAATTGGAATTCCTGTCCTAATAGTCAACTACAGCAGCAACTTGCCTCCCAAAGAACTTACTTTAGTAGAGGTTGCTAATAATCAACCATGACATGTGGGAGATAGTATTAGTAAGTTTCTTTTCTTAGTTTGTTGACTGATAGAGTGTAGAATTAATACAGAGTAACCTTTAACTCACTTTAGGACTGTTAGCATATTCATCTCTGTTCTTGTCTATGTACCATAATAATTTGACATAACACAAAATTAATTTTTACTGCCAATTACATGTTTTTCAAGCACTGAATTTTCAAAAGTGATAAAAATAAATCAGTCTAGCATGTGTATTTGACCAAAAATGCTGTTAATAATTTGTTCTAAAAGACATAATGATTTTTATGTACAAATTGGCATATAATTAAAATTAAACATGCAATCTGAATTTAAAAGGGACAATTACGTGACCACATAGTTAGCTATACTTTGGTTAGTGAAGATACAAGCTTTAATGAGGTGGCTTGGCACATTGTACTGAAGTTGTTAGGGAATTAGAAAGCTTGTTTTTTAAGATATTCACAAAGCACAGAGAAAGGATATAGCTCGGAAAAAAAGATAATCAGGGTACTCTTGCCTTCATAATACTATTATTTGACTCAAACCTAATTGTTAATTAGAATATTTACAATCACTCATTTTTTCAAATTCAAATAAGGATATATAGGAAAATGCTAAAATCAGACCTTTATGACCAATTAGTATAATTTTTTTTATTTTCATGCTCAATTCTTCCAAGCTTAAGTTTTGTTTTACAACAGTAATATAATTACTGAAATACAGAAGCACTGATATTTTATCATATATTTTGATGCAAAGGAGAATGTTTCCAAAGTACAATGATTCTTTTCATAAAATAAAAGCATCTGTAACTGTATTGGCATAAAGTAATTTCAGCCAAGCTCAAAATTATCTATGACAGTACAGAACATGATTGCTCTACTTCTCTGTATATAATTTATAATACTGATAAATTTGATTTAATGTATTAGTGTAAATGTAGGAAGAGATGTAATGGTTTTAATATTATGAAGTCCATTTCATGAAGTTAGTAATTTCATTAGTGAAATCATTAATTATGTATTTTTATAGGAAGGAGATAAGGACTTACATAACACAGATAATCACCTCAGTAGCAAATTTTTGTATTGGACCACAACCTTGATTTTAATTCTTGTCTGTGACTTTGATTGCCCAACAATAACTGTAAACGTGAGAATAGATTTAAGGAAGACCTGAAAAAGCAAATGAGATATTTTAAACATGAAAAAATATTTTTCCATTGTGAGATTTAGAGTTAATGATATATTATTTCATTATCTAATTTATTTCTGAAATAAAAAAATTCTCAACTGTTATGTTTCATCATTTATTTTACAGAATCGATTCATTAAACACAAGATTGGAAGAAATTTTCTGGTAATTAAATTATATTTTAACTTTAAGGGATATAGTTATATAATTTTAGGAATGAAAGGATATATTCTACTCTAAACCACTATATAATTTTAATACAATATAGTTTAGAGAGATAACATGTTATAGTCATACTTACAGTACTGGTAAAAGAAGAGATGATCAAAACAAATTTTCTTCCCAAAGTATTTAAGAAGTAGTTTGTATAAAATATTGTTTTGGGTAATAAGGATGCAAATAGTAAATAGTTCCAGCTACTCTAGGTCTTACATAGTTATATGCAATAAGAATTTGAATAAATACATATTTAAAAAATAAAGAGCAACCAGCTAGCTTCATGCTATGAGAAGCGTTGGTAAGTGGTCACATGGAGTTGGTTCCTCCCTGAAACTGTGCAAGAAAAGAAAAATAATTTAAAGAAAATATTTGTAGATCTGAAGGTAAGAGCTATTTTTGGGTATTATCCATATTATATAAGAGCAGTGATCGTGTTGTCTGTTTTATTCACTATTGTATCCAAAGGGTTTGAAGCAGTCTCTATCAAGCATAATGTAACTATTCTTTGACTGAACAAATAATTTATGAGAAAGAAGGTGTTACCAGAATTCAAACAATGGAAAAGATGCCTACGAAATGGTGACACCTTCAAAATTGTTATGGAAACAATAATGAGATAGTGAAAGAATTGAAAACCATAAAGAGCAACTGTGGGCTATCATTTTAGGATAATAAATTGTTAGTCAAATGGAAAACAGAATTCACAGTTAAGTAAAACAGAGATATTGATCAAGATTGTATTGTAATACTGAAATATGAAATTGTTGGAAGAACTGGAGACTAGTGGAAAACACACACACACATACACACACATACACACACCATATCTATGAGTTAAAGATTTTGCTATAACGTGGTGAGCAGGGGGAGTGAAAGATCAGTTTGTGGCTTGAGAAAGTGGATGATCAATGATGTTATCCGATGAAATGGATAAAATGAAATGATAACAGTTTGGTAGAAAGATGATGTGTTCAATCTTATATTTCCTTTGGGTGTCTACATGAGAATTTTCAATAATGATAACTGCATATAATGACTGCTATCTTAAGAGAAATATCATATTTGGTAGTTAGATTTGACCAAGTTACTGTGTTGTTGAAACCTTTTTGAAACCATGGAAATGGATGATGTAAGGCTATTAAAACACTAATTTCACTGTCCTAACACTTCTGCTTCTTTCTATCAATATGGAACATTCTAGAGTAATTCAAATTATGAGTGCATGACCTTTTGTAGCTCACAAATTAGGCCTCCATTTCAATGTCTAGTGAGATTATAATGTTCACTGATTAGATTCCATAGATGTTCTATTTGCTTCCTCACCTTCCTGCTGCTGGCCATGACATTAAGGTGAGCCCAAGCCACATGTATTACTATAAAAACTCCCATTTGATTAGACATCAGGAGTTCATGAAGAAGTTAATGAAGAAACATTATATTTCTCACATATCATCTGCACTTCACATAAGTAGAGTTAACTTAAGAAATCATGAGGAAGACAAAAAGACCAAAATCACAAGTACTTAACATAAAATATAACAATAAGAAAATACAAAATAGAATTATGAATAGTGATTCTGAATTCTGGACTTGGAGTCAGACACAAATAAAAGGGTCAATAGATTTTGGAATGCTCAGGACAGTTGAGTGCTCAGTCCTCTATCAACCAGACACACAAAGCCTCACTAACAGTACTTGCCTTTAGATCATCAAATTTGAACTCATTCTGATAGTAATCATTTTTATGAATGGTTGTAATGTTGTTTATGCTCAAGAAATCCAGATTTTCCAGAATCCTTCTCATCTCTTAAAATCCAATACAACCCACATACATCATGATTTTTCAGATTTTTATTCATACCTTTCCTAAATCCTAAAAGTATATCTACTCCCATTCATCAGCCAAAATACTTGTATCTTCAGTCTCCTCTCAGAGCACATTGCTCCTTTCTCTAACTTAAATCTGGCTTTCACTTGAAACCTAGAAAACTTAAGTAATTTATCTTTGTAGACATAGATAATAAAGGCTTATTTGACTTTTAAGCACAAGTATGTTTTCTTCATAGTGAAATCATACTGCTTCTTCACTTAACTTTCTCATACCACTTAGACTGTTTTATAAGTCAATGGATATATAAACATATACATATACATGTATATTTCTGCTTCCACAATAAACACTATAAGAACACTAATGTATCATGATTAGCAGTAGAAATTTCATATACTCCACTACGTTGGCCTCAGTAACTCATCTTGTGTAGTTATTTAAACAAGGGAATTGTGGTCCATTTGAGTTCTCCTTAATCGATTCTCCATATTTGTTACATGGAGTCTGCCCACAAAATGTTTGCTAAAAGTACTTCCTCATCGTACACCCAACAGTATTTCCTAAATGTTGGCTCTTTCACACAAGTTCTTCCTATCTATCCTTCACATACCAACATTAATCCAATTTATTTAATTCCTTAGGTTCTCTGGACAGTAGTGATGATCTCCTGTGTCAACCACTATCTCATAGATGACAAAGTGAAGGTTTCATAAGAAAAAAATGAGTTTTAGCACTCCTTCCATGTGAAGTCTCATTGCTATAATGCTGTGTATGTCCAGCCCTGCCCAAACAATATTTGCTCTCAAGGTCTGGGAATAACTCAGTAGTGCCTGTCTTGTTGATATCATTCACCTCATAACATGGAGGCATTGACTGCTATCAAATGGGATTTAGCTTTCCAGCCACTGACAGAAGAAGGAGATGATTAACTTGGAACCATAAGGCAGCTACCACCCAGTGGATGAACACCCAGCAATGAATCAGGGGAGGCAGGAAGCCTGGTAAAATTCCCCAGCTTTCTCAAGACCTGCTTCAAAACTTGGAATTTTAATATAGATTTTCACATCAGATTGAATTTAATATAACAATTATATTTTCTCTCTCAGTTACAAATTTGTTTATAAATTGACCAAGTGCTTACGTGCAATTTCTCAGAGAACTTCCCTCACATGTCTTTGCCAGGATGGTTTCTGAATGAACAGTAATCTCTGATAATTTATGCTCAGGAAAAATGAAGTGATGCATTACAATTCTCTCTAGTTAAAAATAAACAATGACTATAACCATCCAAAAAAATTAATGTCTCTATACCATGGTTGTAGTTCAGCATCACAGAATGGTTAATATATAGGTCCATAACATCCCTCCATAAAAATATCTCAGAACACATCATTTCATGGATACACCACTAATTCACTTCACAGAGTTAAGTGTGTTATATCTTCAGGTTCCCTCTGTTTATACTATGAAGAAAGAAAACTCTGAAAATTATGTTTTTGTTAACCAGAAAAAAAGTATTTGCAAGATAGAGTGCATCAGATACTCTTTCAATTTACAGATGGCTGAATAAATCAGTTAAAGGAGAAAATCAACACAAATGATCAAGGTTGTATGCTTTGTTTGGACATTAAAAATTATCCTTGAAATGTTTCATGCAAATGTTTAACTTGATTTTATCTTCTCTGTGCTCCAAGATCATACCACAGTTTATCATGCCAACTTGCAGTTTAGCTGCTGGAGGAGTATATAGCCAGAATAATTAAATTTCATAGATGATTGAATATAAAATAGTAACCTCTCCACATTAAATAAATGCATTAAAAGTGAATACTATTTGATGAAATATGCAGCAAATGTACATTAGAGAAATATTTTTAACTCATAAAGATATCAAAGATAGGAGGAGATAACCTATGATCTGCTTTTAACTAGAGAAATGCCAGATGTATGGCAGTTCCCTTGTAGTGCAGAGTTGAACTAGCATGTATCCAGTGATTTTGGTAAAATGAACAATAATTTACAAATAAACAGGTAACAGTCAGAGGTTATTTGCTTTGAAAAAAGTTTTATGTAGAAATGGCCTTAAGTTCCATGGCAAATAAAGAAGACAAAGTAGCATATAAAATGAGTATCATAAATATGAGGGAAAAATCATTACACATAGATGTTTTCAATTTTGTTTATAGGGGCACTGTAGTTAACCTTATCCAAATAGGAAATACTAGTAACACAGAAGATGGGGAGGAAAATAAAGTAGTGTACCAGGTAACTGGAAGGTAAGGTTTACAAGTTCCACTCTGTTCCAGCAGCATGAGAATATAGCTTGTCATACTTCTCTTGTATTTCAGAGATCTCATGAAAATTATAGATTTAATTGATATAGAAAATTCGTAGAACTTCTGGACTGCAGCTTCACTGGTCTTCTGTTGTCACCTGTAGTTCCATTGTCATACTCAACATATTATTTGCTCAAAAATCCTCTTCCTGGATTTTTTTTCTGTCATGTTGTCATCTTTCTTCTGTTTATCTAGTTTGGAAAAATAGAGAATTTTCTAGGCCATATTATTTTGTGAATGTGTTTCCCAGTTGTTTATTCCAAACTCTTGCCCCACGTTAAATAAGAATTTAAAGCAAGTTCAAAGTATTGTACAATAATGAGAGCAGGATCTATTTTAAATAAAAGAGTTAAGTGTAAATAAAGTGTGAATGGTAGTTGAGAGTTTTGCGGTGTGAATGCAGTCAACTCCACAAGGAGAGACACTCTTCATGGAGTCTACCATTATTGGTTAGGAGGTGGTACCTTAAGTGAATACATATGTGGGGTAGAATTTGGCCAGGGTTCCATGCACGAAATGTTCTCTGGGAAAGTTTTCAGGGCATTTCCACGAGGTTCTCAGTGTACACATGTTCATGGTGTCTTCTTTGTGTAGAAGGCGCAGGTCCTTCACGGAAAAGTGGATGTGCTGAATTGGCAAGTGGATGTACTGGAGCCAGGATACAGAAATCTGAAAAACTTCCAGTTCATTTATTCCCTATCTGACTCCCTGCTTCTCTTGATTCGTTACCAACACCAGCTGATACACCATCCAGCCCCATTAATAATTGACGTTGATTAGTCCATGATCATGTCACTTGTATTCATCTTTTGATTCAGTTATTCTTCTCTATGCTTGCTATTGCATTGTTATTGTGGGTACAGCTTCACTTCCAGGCTATCAAATCAAATCAAGGAAAAATTTGTCTTAATGTTGTTACTTATGCTATGGAATTAAATAAACCTATTATAAAAAATAAGTATAGCACTGAATAATTTTGTATGCCTAAGAAAAATCCCAAGCCTCAGTATGCTCATCTACAAAACAAATTTAAGCTAAAGCAGTAAATTCTCCAGTTTATTGGGTTTCTACATCATCTTTATGACAGTCACACTGCTGTAGTTCTCTGCCTATAAATGCAATAGTATAACAGGTTTTAATGATGTGCTTTTACATCATAATTTCATAAAATTAAAGTTTTGAAAGAAAAAGTCATCAAATTATAATTGATACATTCTTACCAGAAAGGAAAGTGGCTCATTCCATTGCTAGTTTTCTAGGACTTTGTCTTCAAAGCAGATTTGAGTTTTTTTTCTTTAAAGACATTTACCACACTGTTGTAGAGTTCTTATCTCTGAGAGAAGTAGCCAAAGCGGAGCATAAATAAGTTGCAAAGAGAGCAGGACATGAGAGATAGTACACTTTCAGACTTGATTGTGGGTAGCCTCTCTCCATGAGGAAAGAGTGATATCTCCTGCCCATGCTCAAGTTCATATCATCCCTTTATATGATAGGGGTGGTGACCTAACTGAATTTATAAATGGGTCAGTGTTTGGTCAGGGCTTCATGCACGTAGCGATCCTTCTTCTCCACATTGAGCTCAGCATACATGTGGCCATCATGGTGTCTTGTGCATGAGGAAGGAAGGGAGCCATGGGAGTACGATGCGTGTGCCAATCTGTACCCTTGTTGGATCTGCAAAGAAGGTAGTTTAGAGTTTTGCAGTGTGGAGCCCTGGCAAAGAGAATGCTAGCAGTTTCTTGACTCATTTTCTACCTAACTAGTTCCCTTCCTAACCTTTATCATTATCTCCAAGTCTTTTTGTTTGTTTGGTTTGCTATGATTAAATTGATATTCTGTGTCTCATTCCTATACCCTGTATATATTCTGAATGTGGTTGAAAGTTTAAAAAAGAAAGTTAAAACTTGACCGAAGTAAGAAATGATTGTTTAATTTAATTATGTTAATATGGACACTAACACTATCAAGATTTTCAAAGGCAAATTTTCCCATATATTCCACTCTTAGTTTCTTCACATAAATATTCTCATCATGTCAATTCACAAATACTCCCCTATATATTTATAAAATTATACTTCACATCATGCCAATATATGTGTATGTGAAAATTTTTTATAAAGCAATTACCCATGTCCTGTGACCGCTATTATTTTTTAGTTAATGAAATTTCCTATTTTTTACTTTCAATGTGATTTTTAACCTGACAAATGTTTATGCTAATGAGAATATTCTAATATAAAATAGCTGTTTACAGTTATACATATATAAATTTCAACATTAAATCAATATTTCTTCTTAGACAAAGACTGTGTTTTTAAAAATACAACTACTCTTTGATTGTTCCTTCACAACTGTGAATTTGGACAATGACAAATTTGAATCTGGTCACTCAAACTTTCCTTGGAGATGTCTTTGGTCAAATATTAATGGACTGGAACCACTGGCTATTGTTTTTAGAGGTCAGCCTCTAACAACTCAGTGGCCAATACGATGGTGCCTGGAGAGCATTTTTCATTTTATATTAAGGCAAACAAAAATATTGTGAGGAGGCAGTAAGAGAAATATAGGGAACATAATGGGTCCCTTATGGAGGAGTAGGCTCTTTTGCCAGACCAAACCACACTAGAAAGAAACATGTCCCAAGTCCTAAGCAACTGGTTTGGTCAAAATAACCTTCCTTAAGTGAACAGACCAGCATAATTTCTCAACTGTCACATTTCTTGTGTGGTTTAAGGTAACATTTCTTCTTAGTTAGCAATGATCACCACTTCCCAAGAGACATAGAAGAAAATAAAGCAGACACCTAACATATTGGAAGTATGTAGAATAATTGATGAATTCATACCCACTCCCTTTATAAGCTCCACACTCCAGGCCTTACTGGAACCCTTCCTTGGGTCTCCTCCTGCTTAGCAGACATCTTTGATTCTAAATAAAAATCTCTCAACAAAAAATTATATTCGCTCTTGCTCATTTGCTCTCATTGTCTGCATAATCATTCTTATTTGCCATGAAACAACAACTGATTGAAATTCCTCTAACAAAATGTTGCTGGCATTCTCATGGGCTAGGATGAAGTTTGGGGGAAACTCAATTCAGGGAAGGTTTAAATAGAATAGTAAGATATAAAATTACTGAAGTTCACAAAATTTTTTTTCCAGTGTTCAAGATTTGGACAGTACTACAGTTACAATTTCTCTAAAGTTTCATTGTGGAAGTTTTCCTCTGAAGTGAAAGGTTTGGTCTTTAGGGTTTGATTAATTTCCGCTATGCCTCTCTCCTGCCTCCCCTCCCATCTTTCCTTCTGAGTTGTGCTCTGCCTTTCTGTGGCTCTGTGTCTGTCTTCTTTTTCCTCCTCCTCCTCCTCCCCTTCCTCTCCCTTCCCTTCTACTTTAAAACTGAAAAGTCTTCATTCTTAAACTCACTGTAATTTTATGCTCTATTTCACTCATTCTTAAACCTGGAAGTCATTACTAACTTTTTTCAGACTCTCCCCAGTACATAACATGCACACATTAAAATATAAACATTTTTATCTTTGATAAGTATCTTCACATGAATACAGTGTCATATAAAAGCAAAATTATATTTTTCATTTTTATTATTTTTGCAAATGTGTCAGAATGTGAAGGTACCCTTATCTATAAAAGAAATCTGTACTGTAGGTCTTGTTGTATACTAGTTGATTTTCTTAATACATATAGCTGAGAGATCATAATGATTTAATTGAATGTAAGAAAAAGTGGAACTCTTTCCTTTCTGGGTACCTAGACTGGGGATAACCACTGAAATTCAAGCAGGCTTTGCATGAAAAAAGAAGAGGAAAAATACTAAACTATACGTTAGGTAAAATGAAGTATCATAGATATTAAACAGGTTTATTGTGTGACTCTTCATTGGATGCACAATAAAAGACCTTCTATCCAAAAAACAGTTTAAGAACAGAATTTATTCCCACTGAATTTTAGTGTGAAAGATTATATGACAAGGAAGGAAAACTACAGTTTCAGAAGTCTTAAAGTTTACCAGTTTTTCTCTTCAATCAAACAAAGAAAATAAAATTTTGAGATGACATTCAAATATACAATAAAAGCAAACAGGGTTACAATAAACAAAGCTAAGCATATATTTGAAAGTAGTCAAAAATCTGTGATTAAAAAAAGAAAGTCATTGTATTCTTACAAATATTAATTGTTAGAAAATAAAGCATTTTTTGTTAAAAGAATGATTTTCTTCAACAAGGTTAACATTGGAGAATTTTCTTGTAGCTTCAGATTAGAAAAATAAGTCTTAACTCAGTCAAAATACATAGTCCAGAGAAGTATGAATATATTTGACTAAGGAAAAATTTGAATATCTACATGTCCCAAATTACCAAAAACAAGACCAGAAGATAAATCATAAAATAGCAAAAATATTAAAAACTCCTAGAGCAGGGGTTGGAGCTCAGTGTATTGTCACCACCTACTCTGTCACATCTCATATGGGCCCCAGTTGGAGTTCCAGCAGCTCCAACTAATTCAATTCTCTGCCAACACACTTGGAATTGGACCCCTGTACCCACATGAGAGATCTGGATGGATTTCCAAGTTCCTGACTTTGTCCTGGCCAGCCTCAGTCATTGTGGCTATTTGGAGAGTGATCCAGTGAATAGAATCTCTCTCTCTCTCTCTCTCTCTCTCTCCTCTCTCCCTCACAGCCTTTCAGATAAATCTTTAAAAAGAATTAAAGAAAAATATCTAGAGAAGCAGTTCTTATAAAAGTAACACGGGCATAATTATACTCCATTTTGTTCATAATATGGAAAACAGAACATAAAATTACATTGAGATAACACATTCACCTATCAGTCACTGACTCAAAAGTTGGCCAATACATTCTGATTATGAGTAGGTAGACATCAATGAATGTTCCATTTTAGTCAATGCTGCTAAGAGCCAAACATAATTCCTATGGAGGAAAACTTGCCAATATCCATAAAAGTTGCAGTGCAGATACCATGTGTTCAGTAATTCCACTTCTTGGAACTCATCCTACTTTCACACTGTGAAATAACCTATATATGAAATCCTTTATTTCAGCCTTCTTTATAAAAGCAACAAATTGGGAACAAGCTGATACTCAACAATAAAACACAAGGTAAATTGACAATAGGACAGCCACATAATACTCTCCCATTCCTAAATAGTTGTATTGTGATGTATTCCAAGTAAATTTAAAAATTTTGGTGTGGTAAATATTTCTTCAATGAATAAATTAATGCTAATGCTCCTCGTTTATGATAAAATTCTTATAAATTGAAAATATTGTAGAGGCCAGTGCCATGGCTCACTTGGTTAATCCTTCGCCTGTGGCTCTGCCATCCCATATGGGCACCGGGTTCTAGTCCCAGTTGCTCCTCTTCCAGTCCAGCTCTCTGCTGTGGCCTGGGAAGGCAGTGGAGGATGGCCCAAGTGCTTGGGCCCCTGCACCTGCATGGAGACCAGGAAGAAGCACCTGGCTCCTGGCTTTGGATAGGCACAGCGCCGGCCACAGTAGCCATTTGGGGGGTGGACCAACAGAAGGAAGACCTTTCTCTCTGTCTCTCTTTCCCACTATCAATATCTCTACCTGTGAAATAAATTTTAAAAAAAAGAAAATATTGTAAAGAAGAAATACATTTAACACATCTTACCAAACATCAAGGCTTAACCTGGCCTACATAAAACATACTCAAAACACTTTCGTTATCTACAACTGGGAAAATAATCTAACACAAACCAATTCAATAATAAAGTGTTGGCTGTCTCATGGAACTTATTGAGTATCTAAAAGATGTTGACGGCATGGTACACTGCAGAGTATCAGAGGTTCACCCTTTGATTACACAGCTGACTGGATGCTACAGCTTCATGACATTTCCTAGCATCAGGAGAGAAAATGGTGCCACATTTTACTAGCCCAGAAAAAGGTACAGCTTTGAAGTACAGTTTCCACTGAATGCTTATTGGTTTTATACCATTGCAAAGTCAAAGAATTATGTTGAATGATTGTAAGTTTTCCATAG
This sequence comes from Oryctolagus cuniculus, assembly GCF_051225735.1. NCBI lineage: Eukaryota > Metazoa > Chordata > Mammalia > Lagomorpha > Leporidae > Oryctolagus > Oryctolagus cuniculus. The sequence continues at coordinate 45,616,846 of NC_142869.1, read as the reverse complement.
CCTGTACAAAAATTAGAATTATGAAAAATCATTATATGTATCACTACGTTTGAAATAAATATGGTCTGGTCTTCATATAGGTATCTCCATCAATTTCTGTATTGAAACTTAATCTACAGTGCAACACTAATAAGAAACAGGACCAATAGGAATTGATTGATTAAATCGTGAGAGTAGAGCCTTTATGAATGGGAACTATGGCCTTGTAAAAAGACTTAAGGGAGCTAGCTAATTCAATTTGTCCCTCCACTCATATCCTGTGAGGACGAAACAAAGAAGTATCACTCTGGAAGCAGGCATTGGTCCTTTCCCAGACACCAAACTTGCTTGATCTTGGAATTGTAGCCTCCAGGACTGTGTACAATGAATTTATGTTCTTTACAACTACCCAGTCTCAGGTATATTGTTACAACAGCATGAATGGACTACAAAGCAGAAATGTTTCATGAGCATAGAAAATGTATTATTAATATATCCATAGTATATTTTTCAGAAAATTATTAAATTTTCCTTACAAATGATGGGCACTGTTTCCATAGGACTGTAGAGTAGAATTGCTAACACTAAAACCGTACTTGGGGAAAAAAATCTAACACCAATGTCAAGAGGAAAGATGAGCCTTCCTAGAACAACTTTCATCTGCAATATGGAAGACTCAAGCAGATATCAGTGTCTGCAGAGATCAGAAAATGATAGGCTATGGGTTAAATCTAACTTGACACCTTTGTTTATTTGTTTGTTCATTTATTTAGAGAGAGGGGTATTATCCACTTGTTCACTGCCCAAATGCTCACAGTAGTCCATCTGACACGATAACTGGAAATTAAGAACTCAATCCAGGTTTCCCACATGGAAGGCAGAGCCCAATCACATGTATCATCAGGAGACAGATCTGGGCACGTTAATAGGGATATGTGGTATCCTAACCACTACACCAATGACAATGCCTGTCGCTGACATCTTTTTATACAAATCAGGTATTGATTGGATCATGACCACACCTATTTGATTACACATGGGCTATAGATATTTTCACAGTAAAACACTAGAGTTAATTGAGTTGAGTAAATTGGGATAACAAAATCTTGTTTGGTGAAATATTTAATAATGTTTCAGTTGAATGAAATGCTAACTTTAGGTGAAAGAATCTCTGACTTAAAAAATCAGGATAGAACTAGATATCTGGGTGTGAGATGAGAATGGGTGTAGGAGACCAAAATTTGTATTCCATTTCAGAGAATTTGATGTCAGTAATTATTTGATACAACTAGAATTTCTCCCCATTATTGTAAGCAAGAATAAATGTATTGACCTCATATAACTAGCTGTCAGAAATGGATGGTAAGTATACACTCTCAAAATATATTATGTATAATTCTTAAAATATAAATATTCTTTAAAAAAGTATATTCATCATTATCACACACACACATACACACACCCTTCCCTAACCTTTAATATTTCTGATGACATTTAACACTGTTATCTCTGTACTTTTTAAATTGTAGAAAATGCTGGTAAAAACACATCATATAATTTTTCAGATTCCCTAATAGGTTGTGCCCAACTATCTGTGGTGCCCATATCTGCTGCAGCACCCTCGCTTTTCAAAAAAGAACTAAAGTAGACGCCTGGCCTGAGAAATTCTATTACATCACACCAAAGTTAGGATGTACTGTGGTTAAAAAAAATGGGCCATCCAGAACAAATCTGAGTGATTATAAAGGAAGAAATAACAAGCCGAAATGACTATGAAAAATCAAACTCAATCACAGCTTTTTTTCTGGTTATTTGGGCAAATGGATTTGCACTAGAATAGGAGACATCTGAGAAAGAAACTTGCAGGGAAAAAAGATAAAGAGTCCTTATTGAGGTTAAGAGGCAGAGGGATAATTATACTGTCCAGCAGAGAGGAAGAAATGCAACATTACGTATTCAAATTAAAAGCCTTGTAGGTCATCTATTTGGGAATATTTAGAACGTTTATGGAGTTCATAAACATTGTTTATAATGAATGTTTGTGGAGTAACTCTTGCATTCATGACTTTGTTTTAGATGCCAGAGATTCCAAGGAACAAAATCAGGCCACTGCACCTGAGAAGCTCTTGCTCAAAATTTTATTGATATTATCATACTTTCTTAGAATTAAACCATCATTGTGACTAAAAATTAAATAAAATACATTTTAAAGACCTTTAAAAAGTAAATAAATAAAAACAGTGACGCAGAATATAAACATAAGTAAAATACAGTATTTTACCCCACATTATAAGTGCATCTTGAGAGCTCTGGAAAGCTCTGTGATGTAGGAAAGGACTTGCTAGCAAGGTGCTAGCCAAGGAAATAATGCTAATAGAATCAGTCACAAGGGAGGGGATGTTTCCCTAGGGAAGACTTTTAATCACCTCTACATTTGTAGACTTCATTGGTGTAGAGTAAATAATCCCTTAGACTCATTGTCTTTATGATTTGGACAGCCAGGATGGGAGGAGATCAACAGGATAGGAAGGGAGTGGACAGGGCAAACACAGTATGACAAGTGTGTAGTCCATGTGACCTTCATCTTTGGATAGCTTGACCTCTACCATAGATGTTCTCTATTTCCTCTAACAATTATCTGTATCATGAGACAAATGCACAGAAACCTTAACTGGTTAAAGATTACTGCCTTAAAAAAATCTTCCTTAGAAACTTATTTTCTATATCAAATAGTAAGTTACAGCAATTTAGTACCTGTACACTGTCAGAAAAATCACTAATGAAAATGTGAGAGGGTCATTTGCATAGATATTTTAGTAATAGTTAAAATTGTATAATAACATATCCATTATATAAAAATTAAAAACAACCAAAGATGGTGGATGACATAATAGGAAAGGCAGCACCATGTATTAAATGTAGCTATCTATAATGGAAAACTATGTCTATATATCTGTAAATTATATATATTTATCTGTACACATTTTATATAAATATAAATATACATAGATAGACACATATTTTCCACATTTTGCTTAAATATCAATTTGTTATGTATATTTTAATCAAATCACAACTTACCTGGTTTAAAAATCACATTAATTTTATATTACTTCCGTAAAGTGAAAATAGGTTCTAAAAATTTCAGTGCCTAAGTGTTATATAAATCTTATTCTTCATGTTTTTAAAACCTTTTAGTGTTTTATAAATACTGTAGTTTTGCATGCCTATTTCTTATTAGTGAGGTAATCATTTTGGATCACATATAACACTGTAAGCACATATTAACTAGTTGATTTAAAAAATTTGACCGATTACAATCATCAATTTATTACTGCATTGACAATATTTTTCTAGCTGATTTGGCATCTACAACTATGACTTGAATGAAGTTTATGAAATGTTATACAAAATAACATATTGTCTGCAATATTTCTTCAGAAACCTGATTTTATTTATTTACAATCTCAAATTCCATATGTTGTTGAGAAAGAGGAGTCTGAGGTAAAAATGATATTTTGCCATGCCATCAATGTTTCTTAACCAAAAAAAGAATGAAAATTCCTGTCAACTTATCCCCTAGAATAATTCAATGTCTGAGTTGCAAAAAATCTGAAATCCAAGGTGAATGTGATATTGGCACAGTGTGAGTGAAAATTGTGATTCCATGATAACAACACATTTTTTTTTTTTTAATTTCTTGGGGCTGGAGCTCTGGCATAGTGGGTAAAGCAGACACCTGCAATGTCAGCATCCCATTTGGGCGCCGGTTTGAGTCCTGGCTGTTCCTATTCCGATCCAGCTCTCTGCTATGACCTGAGATAGCAGTAGAAGATGGCCCAAGTCCTTGGGACCCCGCACCTGTGTGGGAAACCCAGAAGAAGCTCCTGGCTTCTGGCTTCTGATCAGTACAGCTCCAGCCATTTCAGTCAACTGGGGAGTGATCAGTGGATGGAAGACCTCTCTCTCTCTACCTCTCCTCTCTCTCTGTAACTCTGACTTTCCAATAAATAAATAAATCTTAAAAAAAACACAATTTCTTGAAAATTATCTAAAACAGATCAGTCTCCAAAAGGGCATATAGATTCAGTCAAATCTGAAAGTGTAGTACATGACTTGTTTTCATTTCTGATGTTAATGAATATTGTGTTTAATGCACTGCTTGATTTTCAGAAACACATGATGGAAAGCATATTGGTTATGAAAAACTAGGATAACTAGATTATTTTGTCACTTAAAAATTTCCATCAAAATATTGCAAATGACTTAAGAGAACTTATGAAATCTGTATCAAATGTAAAAGTATTTCTGCCAGAAGTTTGGATTATTTAATGTTGCTAACAAGTTACTACCAACAGTTACTTAACACAAATTTATTATGTTACAGTTCTGAAGGTCAGAATTCTAACATAATCACACTGGGCTAAATTAGGTTTGTTGTTGGTTGATGGTTGGCTAAAGAGAGGAATCCATTTTCTTGACTTGCTCAGTTTTTAGAGGCTATTAGCATGTGATTTCAAGGCGTACATAAAGATTTATAAGTAACATATGAATTAAATAAGCAAAACTAATTAATTTCCTACATTTACAAAATATCACATTTACTACTAATAATTGTGAGATTACAATTAGAGGACAAATAAATCTTCTAAATTAATTTAAGTTTTTACCTCTTAAATTATTTTAGTTTCTACTGCAACCCATTAATTTAATACAATTTCTTTTCAATCACATTAATGACCATAAACACAAAAGCTTTATTTGGTTTTATAAATGAAGCAAAACAAATATAAATAACCTATCGGGCTTGAAAGGATTTTCCTCTTCTTAATTGAAAACAAACGGAACGTAAGCTAAATTAAATGAATGTTTAATCTTTCATCCCAACACAAAGGTTATTAGTTGATGTAAGTGTGTACATAGTTATAGCCAGAAGAAGCCAGCACATGATTGCTTTAACTTTGAAAAAGTCTAAGCTTAACAATTCGAAATGTCAATAAGAATTACAGAATTGCATGTTAAGCAGGTCAGAATATTTTAAATGGATTTCTTGGGATTGGCTTATGACTGTGTAGCTCTGGTGGAGAATGAGTATATCCGCTTGTGAAGGGCCCTTTGACATTTTCTGAGGGTTTATCAGAACAAAGTGCTTCTATTTAAATGAAGCAAAGTAGTAAAGGGGTTTAGCAAAAACTAGTCAAGGACAAAATGTTTATACTGTAATACTTTTAAGAACTACCTTATTATTTGCTGTGACAAATTTCAAATGTTATTAACTAAATGTTTTCAGAATTGTAACTTAATTTCCTCACAATTAAATATTTATATTTCTTGAATCTCAATATTTGCTAGGTGCATTAAACAGCTGACATCCAAACCATTCACTTACATATATTACTTATTTTTCCCCTTTAAGACTGTTTCATCTCTTTTATTCCTTCAACCTATGGTGGCATATGCCTTTCAGAAACTTGCGATCACCAGGAAGAAGTTTTATCATCCATTCTATTCCATTCACACTCCACTATCTCTTCTTGGGCTCAGGTAGAGAACTCAAGAGAGATGTTCTGAAAATGTGTCAGACCTTTCTCTTCAATCACCCTACACCTATCAGCAAACGATGGTAGGTATCGTCCTACCAGCATTCAGCTATGAGAGAGCATATGTTCCCCTCTTCTTGGATTCCTACACTCACCTGTGGATTTTATTTCTTCTGAAGACTTGTGTTCTCCTAACATTTTAGGTGTAATTTAGACAGCATTTGGAGATATAGGCATGACCTAGGAATGTAGCCATCAATTCATTTCATTGTTGTGCATCATGGTTACATTTAAAATCTAATTAATGAAGCTAATAAACCCCAAAGGAAAAATTTTAATTAAATGCATATAATTCATGCAGAAATAAAATAGGTAGTATACTGAATTAAATTAAGCACATATTTTATTATATTATTTACTTACAATATATGCTATATCCAAAAGTTTCTGTGGCAACAACACTATCCAAAAGTATGTAACAGAGGAATATTATGTTGTTTCAATGCATGACTTCAGCTGCTGTGATGCTCCTGGTTAGAATTTCTGCTTTAAGGCAGGATCTGATGAATCCTTTATTTTCATTTCTGTCATTCTGATTTCTATGTCTCAGTGACTGATGCAGTACCTGAAATTGGATTCAGCACCATTAAAGATTACACAAATAGGCCAGCGCCGCGGTTCACTAGGCTAATCCTCCACCTGCGGCACCGGCATACCAGGTTCTAGTCATGGTCGGGGCGTCAGATTCTGTCCCGGTTGCCCCTCTTCCAGGCCAGCTCTCTGCTGTGGCCCGGGAGTGCAGTGGAGGATGACCCAGGTCCTTGGGCCCCTGCACCCACATGGGAGACCAGGAGGAAGCACCTGGCTCCTGGCTTTGGAAGGGCACAGCACGTCGGCCGCAATGCACTGGCCGTAGCGGACACTTGGGGGGTGAACCAACCAACGGGAAAAGGAAGACCTTTCTCTCTGTCTCTCTCACTCTCTAGCTCTATCAAAAAAATTTAAAAAAAAAGATTATATAGATAAATTACCTCATCAATAATGTATAACATTAATAATGTGTAATATGTGAATGAATAAGCAAAAAGGAAAAATTTATGGTGTCCTGTGTATTTGGTAATCATTTTTCAAAATAGACATTAACAAGAAATGTTTTGGGAT